>NC_053039.3:83855076-83995076 GCF_002575655.3 Aegilops tauschii subsp. strangulata | reverse complement strand
GGATCATTTATGAGCTAACTTAGTTGAAATGGGTCGTTTATGAGCTAACTAAGGTCAAATGGATCGTTTTTGAGGTAACTAAGGTGAAATGGATCTTTTTTAGCTAACTTAGGTGAAATGGATCATTTATGAGCTAACTTAGTTGAAATGGATCATTTTTGAGCTAACTTAGGTGAAATGGATCATTTATGAGCTAATTTAGTTGAAATGGATCTTTTTGAGCTAACTTAGGTGACATGGATCATTTAAGAGCTAATTTAGGTGAAATGGATTGATTTTGAGCTAACTTGGTGAAATGGATTGTTTTTGAGCTAACTTGGTGAAATGGATCGTTTATGAGCTAAATTAGTTGAAATGGATCGTTTATGAGATAACCTAGGTAAGATGGGTCATTTTGGAGTTAACCTAGGTGAAATGGGTTATTTTAAAGCTAACTTAGGTAAAATGGATCATTTAGGAGCTAATCTAGGTAAAATGGGTCATTTTTGAGCTAACTTGGATGAACTGGATCATTTATAAGCTAACCAAGGTAAAATGGGTCATTTTAGAGCTAACTTAGGTAAAATGGATCGTTTATGAGCTAACTAAGCTAATTATGCAATTTTTGACATAAGTAAGCTAAGTACAGATCGTTTTAGAGCTAACTTAGGTAAAATGGATGGTTTTGGAGGCCAGTAAGCTTATTAAGTCATTTTGGAGGAGAAGAAGCTAAGTCTAGGTCATTATGGTAAGCATTGGAGGAAATAAAGCTAAGTCTAGGTCTTTATGCATGTGTTAAGCAAAACACTAGATAAACTTACCATGATCCAGGAGGTGTAGGAGCGGGCTGGCTCGTGTCGGTAGCTGGAGAAGGATCGTGCGATGCTTGTCTGGAGTTACGCTGCACCAAAGATCATTTCCAATGTCTTGTTAGCATGATGACACTCAAATGTTAAGACTAGCAAGTAATGTCCATTCAAATTAAACTCACCGTGGTCCCAGGAGCAATCACTGGCATCGGCGGAGCGGTCTGACCGGTCTTCTCGCACACAGACTGCACATTTGGTTTTGACGACTCAGTCATACTGTTAGTAATGAGACAAACACTACATGAATGTTTTGGCTAATCTGCAGAAGAAACTTACCACAAGGAGCTCGTACATGGCCCTTGCCTGCATGTCATTCCGTGCCCTCTCCTCCTCCAACATCTTTGTCGTCCTCTCCTCCAACTCCCGCTGCCTCTCCGCCGCCTCCGCCAGAAGTTCCTCTTCTTAAACCTAGCACTAAGTAACCTAAAACAAAACAGGAAAAAACTACACCTAAACCTAACTACACCTAAAACTACACCTAAATCTAAACTAAACTAAATCTAAAACTAAACTAAAAGTAATCTAAACTAAAAAACAGAAAAAACAGAAAAAGGAGAAGAGGGGCGCTAGCCGGGGCTCACCTGCGGCAGGGGTGGGGTGGGAGGGGCGACGGGGCGGAGGGGGCGACGAGGCGGAGGGGTGGGGGGGGCGACGGGGCGGAGGGGGCGACGGGGTGGAGGGGTGGGGGGCGACGGGGCGGACGGGGCGACGGGGCGGCGCCGGGCGGCGGGTGGCGGGGCGACGGCGGGGGGCGGCGGCGGCGGCGGTGGGGTGGGATGTGGTGGCGGGGCGCGTCGGGGAGGAGAGAGGGAGAGAAGACAGAGTAACGGGCCGGGGGGTAGGCACCGTTAGGTACTCTCCTCTTTGCCGTCCGCCAATCTTTGCCGTCCGCCTTTATGTCTCTTTGCCGTCTGCTAGCAGACGGCAAAGAGGTGGGGCGTTAAGTTTTTTCCAAACGGGCAGGGGGTGGGGGCCACCTCTCTCTTTGCCGTATGCCAGCGGACGACAAAGATTCTTTGCCGTCTGCTAGCGGATGGCAAAGAGCTTGCAGATGGCAAAGACCTATTTTGTCGTCTGCCATTTCTTTGCCGTCTGCTTTTTGGTAGCTGATGGCAAAGAGCTTCTTTGCCGTCAGCTAGCAGATGGCAAAGAGCTGGCAGATGGCAAATTAGCTGATTCCAGTAGTGTACCCCGCTTCTTCCCCTGATCTTTCTTTCCCTCTTCCCATAAACATTGATTCTCTCTCCTAACCACTCTTAAATATGTGAAATACACGGAATCGATCCAAAACTACAAGCAAGGGAATCAACTCTTATAGCCGTAAAGGAAAAATAACCCCTTTCCTTTATATATATATATATATACACATATATATATACAAGGAACAAGTAGACTTTGCCACCTATTCCTGAATTAAGGGAACGCGAGAAAGATTTCTCTATGTCAATTCAAAACAAAACAAACGGACGACTGAATCCTATAAATGAAATTCTCTTGAGAAGAGCTTGCGCCTATGCTTCTATAAAAATCACCTATGTGGAACGGATGCTTCTACTTGGTCATCATAGACCAACAAATCCATTTGAGAGCTGTCTTTCTTTGATGGTACTGTCCTTTCTTCATGCTCACCATCTCTGTAGAGCTTAACAAGATAATCCACGCCAACAACCAAAGCCAACAATCCTTCGCTCAGAAGCTCTTTCTTCATCTAAGCTTTTAGTAACATTAGCTGTCATCAATAGGGTGGAACGCATTAACAAGTAGAGACCTTGCTTCAAGGTAGATTCTTACATGTTTGGAGTTTTGTCTGGATCCAGGTACCTCAACTATTGGCCTTACATGGCCTGACATGGGTATTCCCTCTTTCTAGACCCACTCTTCTCCAACAGAGCTCCCTCACTTAGCGAGCATTCGACATTCCTAGTATGCTCCACTCATTCTACGCCAAGCACCCAATCACGGGATCAGAATCACACTCTAGATCATACCTTTCACGAAAGAAACGGACATGCAGCCGCTGCTAAACCAAGATCTCCATCTCTTGACTCCGTCAATCAATCTTACCTTATAGGGCACAAAGGTATGTTTACCATACGAGATGTGTGCACCTACTAAAGGGAATAGAAAGATCTTGGGCACAGATACTCCACTTTTCACAAAGATATAGATTCACCAATGATTGGTTGGACTAAATACTACATTTATTTGCTTAGAAGAAGGAAAGTTGGTTGTGAGAATGATTTCTCGTACGTAGTGTTTCCTAGGACCATTCCAACAGGATGCTCAGAGGTGGGTGGAGAAAAAGCTCAAAAGGCATACTTCATGCGCTTTCAGAGGATCTAAATCAGTCTTCATCCTTTCGCTTTTCAAAGCCCCTCGCAATAAATATGTAAATTCGTTTCGCAGAAATTCAGAGATTTTCGATCTCCTTGAAAGAAAATGAGTTCGATCAGCAACACCGGTCTCCACAGCACCAGGAAAAAGACCTTCTTTTTACCCATAACCTTTCTCTGCAGCATTGGAACCAAGATCGGGCTTGGCATTGTTATGAGGTTCCCGTTCTATTTAACTAACACTAACTGAAGCTAACCAGAAGCTTTCTTCTCATGCGACTCTTGGATCGAAAAGAGGCTGCTGGACTGGACCACGGCTAAAACTGCCAGGCATGGACTAAAAGCTTTTATCAAGGATTCCCGAGTCAAACGACTACCATACATAACATAGAGCTGGAAGCTGCACTAGTGTACAGAGAAGACTGGATGTGAACACGGGCGGACATTGGCTATGTATGGGGCACTCACTTATCACTATTAGCAGGAAACAACTAGCAGAAAGAAAGATGAACGCACTTTCACTCCTTGCTCTTCAGCACGTACTCACACGAGGGACTCTCAAATCTCTATTTCAGACCATAATCTTTCTATCCCTTTACCGAAGTGATTGATAGCAGGGCTAAAAAATCATTGGGCTTCTTCTATTTTTAGTGTGAACTCACTTCTATTCTATATCAAGATAGGGGCTTCAGTACTTGGCTGACTGCCCGGTGGAAGATCTGGTTCTACCACACAAGGGTAGCTTTCGTAGTCCAGGATTATTTTCCTCATATGTAATTTCACCTCAATGTGGAAATGTCCGATCTTATTCCAAAATAGAAGGTCTTCATGAAGGTCTGTCTTGTTTCAGAAATATAGGTACCGAAGTTCAATAGCGGTAGGTACCAAGGAGAAGATGAGTCAGGGCCGATTGACAAGACTAGCTAGGCTGACCTTCCAGCTGAGGGAGTCCTGGACTAAGGGGTCCTCGGGCGTCTGGCCTGGTGTCCGTGGGCCGGACTGATGGGCTATGAAGACATAAAGACCGAAGATTGAACCCGTGTCCGGATTGGGCTCTACTTGGCGTGGAAGACAAGCTTGGCGACCGACTATGAAGATTCCCTCTTATGTAACCGACTCCATGTAACCCTAGATCTCTCCGGTGTCTATATAAACCGGAGAGCATAGTCCGGATAGGATAGATTCATTAGCATATACTCATAGGCTAGACTTCTAGGGTTTAGCCACTACGATCTCGTGGTAGATCAACTCTTGTAACACTCATATTCATCAAGATCAATCAAGCAAGAAGTAGGGTATTACCTCCATAGAGAGGGCCCGAACCTGGGTAAACATTGTGTCCCCCGTCTCCTGTTACCATCGATCCTAGACGCACAGTTCGAGACCCCCTACCCGAGATCCACCGGTTTTGACACCGACATTGGTGCTTTCATTGAGAGTTCCACTGTGCCGTCGCCAAGAGGGTTGATGGCTCGCCTTGTTGTCAAGGATAATATCATCTCCAGAGGAGCCCTGGCCCTAGGCCAGACCCTCCGGCTCGGCGGCTTCGTCATGACCGCCGGCTCGACCCTTAAGTCATCGAAAATCGCCTCCGCATTGATCCCGAATACTCCGCCCGCATGGATCCAATGGAGTTATCGTGGTTGAACAAACTCCTGGATCGCATGACTGCCTTGGGGGTCGCTACAGACTACGATCGGGTCGGGCTTAAACCCGACCAGAGAGAAATTAAAATTCCACCGATCACCCATCAGATAGCGGTAGTCGAGGAGCGGAGCAACTCTTCCACTATATTGAAGACGAACTATGTTCGGATCGCCGATCTCGAAGAGCCGGATATTTTCCGGCAGAAAAGCATGTCTCTTCCTCCGAACATAGAGTCTGATGACGAGCCTAAAAAATCAGTCGATATCTCGGAGCCCGAACTGTCCGGCCCGGTAGACATCCAAACTCCGGATCCAAAATCGGGTCTGGGTTCAGAATCAATTCCACCCACCCACCCGGACATAGATGCTCTCAGGAGCATCAAACAACAGTCTCAGGAAACGGTCCACCACTTTTGGGCCAGATTCCTCCTTGTTAAAAACAAGGTAAAAGACTGCCGCGACGAAGATGCGATAGCAGCATTCTCCAACAACTGCGCGGACGAAGGTATCCTTAATGCCATCAATCGCCGCCGCATACCAAAGTTCGCTGACCTAGCGACTATCGTACAAAAGTACAACGCGATGGAAAGCGCCTGGAAAACTCAGGCAGCTTGCTGGGAACCATCCCGGCTCCCCCTACAGGCAAAAAGGATGCGCCCCCGTGGCACGCCCAGCCGAACAGTCAAAAAACATAAAACTATTACATTGCACGGCACCGTTCTGGAGGGATGGCTCAGTGGCCCATGCAAAATACACACGATGCCGGATACCGTGGCAACCCACAACCTTAGAGCATGTTGGATACTTCGGCAGGTAGCCAAGAGCGGCGAGGACATCCTTATCAAGGACACCCCAGAACAACACCCTCCAGCAAACGACGACAATAGAGTATTGGCAGTCTTTGAGACATTCGCTTCAAACAACAAGCGTAAAAGGGCCCTGCGCGATCTCGCAAAGTTTACCAGGTCCCTGCAATTGACCCCTGGAATGACACGGCCATAACCTTCAACACCAGTGACGAACCTAAATACAGAACAGTCCGAGCGCCAGCTGCCCTAGTCCTCAGTCCCATCGTGGACGGCTTTCGACTTACAGAAGTCCTCATGGACGGCGGCAGCGGACTAAACCTCATTTACGAGGAAACGCTCCACAAGATGGAAATAGATAGGAGCAGCATCGAGAAAAGCAGCACAACCTTTCGAGGTATCATTCCCAGCCGGGAAGCTCGGTGTGCAAGAAAAATTACACTTGATGTGGTGTTCGGCACGCTGGAGAATTATCGGTCCGAAGAAATAACTTTCCAGGTGGCCCCTTTCAACAGTGGGTACCGCGCCCTGTTAGGGCGAGAGGTCTTCATGCGCTTTCAAGCCATACCTCATTATGGGTACATGAAGCTAAAAATGCCCGGGCCTAATGGAATAATCACCCTCGTCAGCGATCCGGACATAGCCCTCCGCGCCGAGAATAAAACCGCATCCCTGGCCCTTGAGGCATTGTCTGAGGCCCTTGCGGCCGAAGAACTAACCGCACTACACTCCACCGTGGATAAGGACAATGTGATCCTCGACAAACGACCCAAATCCACTTCCTTCAAGCCAGCAGAAGAAATAGTCAAATTTCAGGTCCATCCAGCAGACCCAAAGAAGACAGCGTCTATTGGAGCGCAACTCAGCCCTGGAGTCGACGCCGCCCTACGAGACTTCCTGCGTTAAAACTGGGATAAATTTGCCTGGCATCCTTCCGATATGCCAGGAATCCCGCGCGAGTTGGCCGAACATAGCCTCAACATACTAAAGGGATATAAGCCGGTTAAGCAAACTCTGCGGCGCTTTTCCGAACCCAAACGACAAGCTATGGGGGAGGAGCTAGCCAAACTCATCGAGGCCGGATTCATCAAAGACATTAAACATCCGGACTGGCTGGCAAACTTGGTAATGGTACCAAAGAAGGATAAATCATGGCGCCTATGCGTCGATTTCAAAGACCTTAACAAGGCTTGCCCTAAGGATCCCTTCCCTCTTCCCCGCATTGATCAAATCATTGACGCTACTGCAGGTCACGACTCACTGTGCTTCCGTGATGCATATCTCGGATACCATCAAATCAAAATGAAGGAGTCAGATCAAGCCGCAACAGCATTCATTACACCATACGAGCCGTTTTGCTTCAACACCATGCCTTTCGGGCTCAAGAACGCCGGCGCCACCTACCAGCGCATGATCCAAACATGCCTCGAGAAACAGATCGGCAAAACAGTGGAGGCCTACATGGACGACGTCGTCATCAAAACTAGACACGTCGAAACACTAATAGACGACTTGTGTCTCACATTCGACAACCTCCGCACATACGACATCAAGCTTAACCTGGAAAAGTGTGTCTTCGGCGTCCCCGCCGGTAAACTATTGGGCTTCATCGTTTCCAACAGAAGAATTGAAGCAAATCCAGACAAAATCCAAGCTCTGTCACAACTGGCTATGCCAACCGAACTCAAGCAGGTCCAAAAACTCGCTGGGTGCGTGGCAGCTTTAAGCCGCTTTATCTCTAGGTTGGGAGAAAAGGCGCTGCCGCTCTACCGGCTTCTACGGTGCACCGATAACTTCGAGTGGACAGACGCGGCGACGGCCGGACTGGAAGAAATAAAATCCCTTCTGGCAAGAAACCCAATCCTGGCCGCGCCAAACGCCGGTGAACCAATGCTCTTATACATATCAGCAACACACCAGGTGGTGAGCGCCGTACTCGTCGTCGAACGAGAACAGGACGGACACAAATTCCTGCTCCAGAAGCCGACATACTACGTATCCACCGTCCTCACACTATGCAAATCTCGGTACCCTCATTATCAAACAATAGCATATGCAGTCTTCATGGCATCTCGAAAATTGCGACACTACTTTCAGGAGTGCTCTATCACAGTGGCCTCCGAAGTGCCCCTCAATGATATAATTAACAACCGGATGCAACGGGCCAGATTGCCAAATGGGCCATTGAGCTCCTGCCATTCGACATCACGTACAAACCACGTAGAGCCATCAAATCCCAGGTACTGGCCGACTTCGCCGCCGAATGGACAGAAGCCGAACTCCCTAAAGAGTACGGCGCGTATTCCAACTGGGTGATGCATTTTGACGGCTCCAAGACGTTGGCAGGGCTAGGGGCGGGCGTCATATTAACGACCCCCACAGGAGATGTCGTCCAGTACGTACTCCAAATATTATACACAGACTCCAACAACACAGCCGAATACGAGGCCTTGCTACATGGCCTCCGGATGGCCGTATGAATGGGCATACAATGCCTGGAGGTGCGCGGGGACTCAAACCTTGCAATATCCCAAATTAATGGAGACTTTGATGCCAAAGATCCAAAGATGGCAGCTTATCACAATGCCGTTTTGAAGATGTCGGCTCGGTTCGAGGGACTCGAATTTCATCACATCACCCACGAAAGTAACCAGGCAGCAGATGTCCTAGCTCGCATCGGCGCTAAGCGCGACCCCGTCCCACCTAACATCTTCCTCGAAAGGCTCTTTAAGCCATCCATGGTATGGAAAGGGGGAGATAGCAACGACAGTCCCGTTTCAAACAGAAACACAGATAACGAACACGCCGATATCATCGGAGGCTCAACCACCGAATTAACACCATCGACTCACCTCATCATGGCAGTAATTGCCCCGTGGACCGAACCATTCTTGGCCTAATTTAATAGGAAGGAGCTCCCAGAAGATCAGAACAAGGCTCACCGCATAGTCCGGCGTTCAAAGGCCTATAAAGTTCATGAAGGAGAGCTCTACAAGAAAAGCACTACCGGAGTCCTTCAAAGGTGTATCTCCGAGGAGGAGGGGCGGCAACTCTTGGCAGAAATTCACGCCGGTCTCGTGGGCACCACGCCGCAGCCCGGGCACTTGTCAGCAAGGCCTTCCGTACAGGATTTTACTGGCCTACGGCCCGGGCAGACGCACAGGACCTCGTCCAACGCTGTGTCAGATGCCAACTCTTCGCCAACCAAAGCCATATGCCCCCAACCGCTCTACAAACAATCCCCATTACATGGCCCTTTGCGGTCTGGGGCTTGGACATGGTCGGACCCCTTAAAGGGGGAAGCCATAAGAAAAAATATCTGTTGGTCATGGTGGACAAATTCACCAAGTGGATAGAGGCTAGACCAGTTAAAACAGCCGAGTCCGAACCGGTGATTGCATTTATATCCGATGTGGTACACCGTTACGGTGTACCACACAACATCATCACTGATAACGGTTCGAATTTCACAGCTGATGAGGTGAAAACCTGGTGTGCTAATCTAGGCATTAAGCTCGATTACGCCTCTCTCTACCACCCGCAAACAAATGGTCAAGTCAAGTGAGCCAATGGTCTTATTATGAGCGGCATCAAACCCAGGCTAGTGCAATCTTTGAAAGAATCAGACAAACACTGGGTCGAGGAGCTCGACTCCGTACTCTGGGGACTGCGGACCACGCCAACCGTACTACCGGATACACACCTTTTTTCATGGTGTACGGTGCAGAGGCTGTATTGCCCTGCGATATTATACATGACTCACCTCGAGTGCGTATGTATGAAGAGAAAGAGGCCGAGTTGGATCGGCAGGACAGCCTAGATGCCCTGGAGGAGGAGCGCAACGTCGCCAAAGCCCGTTCAGCATTTTATCAACAACAGGCTCGAAGATATCAAAGCAGAGAAGTACGGGCCAAGACTTACAACGTTGGCAAACTTGTTCTATGCTTGCCGGAGAAGAAAAAAGACAAACTCAAGCCCAAATGGGAGGGTCCCTTCATAATTGACGAAGTTCTCACCGGAGGAGCATACCGTCTTCGTGACGCATCAGACAATCACCTAGAACCGAACCCATGGAATGCGGCCAGACTCCGAAGGTTCTATGCCTAGCGCCGAACCCTTTGTTAGTCTCCTTCTCCCTTACAGTTTCCATAACTCTTTCCCCCTTTTACACATTTTTTTCGCTTTAAAGCTATCATCCGGCTTGACCGAATACTGCTGACGTACACATTTTTACAAACGTACGCTCATTATACCTGGGGGCTTCTTTTAACAGAAGCTTATTAATATTACTTGCCGAGTATTAAGCTCATCACACATACGCGTCTTCCCCGTATGTCTTTTCTTCACCATTATATGCATCGATATGACTTAAGTTTTGGCCAAGCTGGGTTGCCTGGCTCCTGTGCTTACCCCTACGTTCCCGATTGTTCGGCTAGGTGGTAAAGGGAGCACCTCTGCGATTGTTACTGCCGGGTCATCCGGATGTGTACCTCAGACTGGGTGAAGCTGAAAGCTAGCGTTCTTAAGGGAATATTCGGTCAGTGGGTGAAAAATACCTTTTTGCACTCACTCTATTGTGAACCCCCAGAAGCTATACACGCTGTGATTTTCACATCACAATTCTGACATGTCTACTAATGCATGCATACCCAGGGAAAGGAACCCTTAACGGAACTATTCTCCCTGGAAGATGTTTCTTACAATCTCAATGTAATATAACATAACTAGCCGGATACAACTTGTCTGTTCAAGCAACTATGACCCCTACGCTTAGTTTTCCACGCGTACCCCAGCCTATTCGGCCGTGACGCTATTCGGAAACACTCCGCACCTTCGGGTCCGGAGGTTGAAGCGAGAAGGTCTGCCATGACAAATGATATACAATTCAACTAGAATTCCACACGGTGAGGAAAGTACATAGTCACTTGGACTCAAACACTTCCTCCTCTATACCGTCCAACAGGCGATCTAACTTACAATCCTGTTGGGAATATTTGGCGGCCACCTCTACTTGGTCATACACTAAACTAACAG
Source organism: Aegilops tauschii subsp. strangulata (assembly GCF_002575655.3). Lineage (NCBI taxonomy): Eukaryota > Viridiplantae > Streptophyta > Magnoliopsida > Poales > Poaceae > Aegilops > Aegilops tauschii. The sequence continues at coordinate 83,984,409 of NC_053039.3, read as the reverse complement.
GAATTTCTTCCCCATTCGGCCCTACCGGTCCGACCCACGCCATGTGATTAGGATGAAGCTTGGTATACCGAGTCTTCACCATGGCCCAAGCCTCTCGCGCACCCTCTCGACAGGCCGATATCTTCCATAGCCGGATACATCGCCGCGCTCCTTTGAACCGCTCTACAAGCTCCTCCATACTTCCTGGAGGGGAGGCGGATGGCCATAGAGCCTTGGAAACACTTCGCATCGCCAGTCGCGCCTGTTCGCACACTTGCGACAACTTTTGCAGCAGATCACTCGATGATCCGGACACCTCCTTTTCAGGACGGCCCGTTAATATACATGCGATCATAGCTATATCAATTTCTCCTATCGCCGAACTACTCTCAGTATAGTTCAGATACATACTGAATATGCCGCCCTGCAGCTGCTTGTTCTCCTTTACGGAATCGGCTAGCTGGGCCCGCACATCTTTCAGCTCTTCGCCTAGCTGGGTCTTGCAATCCTGGAGCTGGTTTTTCTCAATAATGGCCTGCTTCAGCACACGATCGCCTGTAGCTTGTAGCATTTTTGCTTCTTGCTCATTCGCTTGCGCGACTTCCAACGCCTCTTTGAGTCCCCCTGACCATTATGTCACGGTATAGGCAAGAATGTTAGTATTCAGGGCATATAAGTATATTTTCTCGTTGGAGGGGAATATTACCAGGTGACGCCTTCTTGGACTTTTCTAGTTCGGCGGTAGCAGCATTTAGCTGCGTATGACATTGTTCCAGCTCTTGGGATAGCAGGTTGTTCTTCTCTGTAAGAACCTGGCCATACAACGGTCCTTAAGTCAGTTGTACCAACTGCTTTCAGTCCCGGGGGCTACTGGCATATGGTTATCCTATTCGGACAAAGAAAACTTACCCGCACATCTGTTAAATACTGCTTCGTGGCTCTACTAAGCCCGTTTCGAGCAGCTCGGATGTACGCATCAGCCGAGCTGAAGGCATTGAATGCCTCTTCCGAAAACTCAGGGTCTCGTAAAACAGCCCTGCAGCGCCGATGATTCATGGCGCTCTCCACTTCCAAGTTGGTAACGGACATATTCTCCGAACCCTCGGCCGAAGGACAGTCCAGCACTATTCCTATGTTGGCTCCTGCCTTTCCAACGGGGTCTAAATCCCGGGCGCGGGGAGTACGGCTGGCCGGACCCTCAGATTTAGTCCGGTGAACCTTTTTCCTGGTGTCAAACAAGCGTACAAGTTATAGTTGGATGCGACTGTTAAAGTATACCTTTAAATCCTTACCTCTTTGACGAGGGATCGGTCGTGATTTCACCGACCTTCCTTTTAGAAGCCTTGCTCGGCGCCGGAGCCACTCTCTTTGGAGCCACCCCTGGAGTAGCGTGACGCGCTGAACGTCTCCCCTATGGAGCACGAGACAGTGCGATGGGTGAGGCAGTGCGAGGAAGCTCTTTCGAGAGAGGTTTTTTCTCAACGACTTACGTGGGAAGCAGGAAGAAGACCAGGGTAATCGGCGATAATGGCCACTTCCGTGCCATCGTAGCTCGCCTGGTAAAACACCCCTTCCGCGAGTACCACGAATATATCCGGATCTTCATCGAACCCGGGATCCAGCTCCTGGTTGTGGTTCTCAGGCTGTGGGGCGGGGCTGTAAAACCCCTCGGTGATTCTTCGCCAATGCTGTTATAAGCGGATTAGAAATTTGTCAAAGGTAATCCGGGAAGCAAAATGAGTAAAGCAGAAGGATTGGGGCTTACCCAACTGGGAGGATTATACATAGAATATCCATCTCTGCGATTGATTCGAAGAAATTCCTCTTCCTCCCCTTTGAACAGCTCGACCAGTATTTTGGCCAGAGCGGCGGGGGTGCCCGGACCTTTTCGACCACAGCGGGAGGCGTCGTCCTCCCCGTTGTAGTGCCACATTGGGAGCCCTCTGTATTGAAGCGGCTGAACCCCTCGCGCTATGGAGGTTGCCATTACCTCAACCATTGTTAATCTAGACTGGGCGAGCGTCTTTATCTCGCCCAAGAGTTGACGAACCTCCGCACTGTCATCCTCCTCAAGGCTCCGGGGGCGCCAACTGTGGCGTTTCTTTAGAGGAACGCTTGCAAATTTAGGGAGACCCTTTCGAACTGGGTCAGGAAGTGCAACATCCTCGATGCAGAACCACTCGGAAGGCCATTCTTTAGATGCCTTCCTTGGTGTGCCGGACAGGTATCCGGTATCGGCGACGCGCCACACTTCGGCTCCGCCCACTTCAAATATTGACCCCTCATGATTACGCGGGACAAGACAGAACAATTTTCTCCACAGTTCGAAATGGGCTTCAACACCCAGAAATAACTCGCGTAAAGCAACATAACTTGCGATGTGTAGGATAGAGGCGTGAGTGAAGTTGTGCAGCTGGAGGCCATAATATTCCAGGAGCCCTCGGAGGAACGGATGGATTGGAAATCCGACGCCTCTTATCAGATAGGGGACGAAGCACACCCGCTCCCCCCAGATGGATTGGGGGAGTCCTCCGCCTGAGTCACACCATTGAAGGAAGCCAGCCCTGCTCGAACAGGGACCAGATCCGCGGGAGGAAGAAATCCCTGCGTTTGCAACTTTGCTAACTGACTGTGAGACATAGGGCACTTCTCCCACTTGCTTTTCTTTTGGCTGGAACGGGAGGAGGAGCCGGGAATGCTAGCCATGTTGGAATGGTTTCTCCTAGCGGTCTCCGGGGATCTTCTTGGTGTGGTGTCGCATGGATCTGAGATCCAGTATCTTTAATAGGTGCGCTCCCTTGCATGGACGGGGTGTTATTTGCAAAAATACCCTGACTTTCCGCATTCACTCGACACGTGGAAGACGGAGTTATTAGCGCACAGAAGCTGAGTGGAACAATATTGAGTCAACAGCCGAATACATTACTTGGAGAAGGGAACCCGCCTTGCAATGCCGAAGACAATCCGAACGCCGAACGCCTCGTCATTGAAGCCTAGTTCGGGGGCTACTGAGGGAGTCCTGGACTAAGGGGTCCTCGGGCGTCCGGCCTGGTGTCCGTGGGCCGGACTGATGGGCTATGAAGACATAAAGACCGAAGATTGAACTCGTGTCCGGATTGGGCTCTACTTGGCGTGGAAGACAAGCTTGGCGACCGACTATGAAGATTCCCTCTTATGTAACTGACTCCATGTAACCCTAGATCTCTCCGGTGTCTATATAAACCGGAGAGCATAGTCCGGATAGGACAGATTCATTACCATATACTCATAGGCTAGATTTCTAGGGTTTAGCCACTACGATCTCGTGGTAGATCAACTCTTGTAACACTCATATTCATCAAGATCAATCAAGCAGGAAGTAGGGTATTACCTCCATAGAGAGGGCCCGAACCTGGGTAAACATTGTGTCCCCCGTCTCTTATTACCATCGATCCTAGACGCACAGTTCGGGACCCCCTACCCGAGATCCACCGGTTTTGACACCGACACCAGCCATACTCCATCCAATATCGAACGGAAGTGCTAAAGGTTTCATGTGATGCTCACCTCAATGAACCAGACCTCGAGAATTCGTTCATCCCTTCGCTCCGAGGATTGGTCGAGTACTTGGCCACATGCATAAGTAGGCCTGTTGCCGGGATGTCACATTTAAAAGGCAGGTCCCATATTTTAAATACAAAAATAAGATCAGATAGGGCTCAAGAGGTTTTTCTCCATACGAGAAATCCTTCAATCGCAGGGAATTCAAATAGATGTGTTGAAGATCATCAAAGAAAGGAAAAAGACTGAATTCGATCCATCTCCTCCCTTTTCATTAAACCAAGAGCTACTCCTCCCTTTTCTTTTTTTATGTAATTTCAATACGATTTCGTTTGTGTTCATGTTTTCAATTTAGAACCCCACGGAAGTGAATAGAAAAAAGAAAAATACCCCCGTGATACCCCTTCCTTTACCTATTTCTAGATTTATTGATGTTCAATGGAGGGAAACTTTCCATTCCCTCTTTCCTTTGAAATTGTACATTTTCTTGATTCTGAACTAATTGTATCCTTTTTGTTCCCATCGAGCTTTCTTGCCTAGTGACTAAGGATTTTCACACTTGTTCTGTCTATAAAAGATTTTCTCATAAAACACTAATAGAAGTGTTAGAGGGATTCACTTTCGATAAGAACCCAAAAGCAAGTTCCCTATACTACCTTCTTTCCCTCCTTTGTTTCTGTGTTTAAGAGGCAGTTTATCCGGCAGGAATCGAACCTACTTTTTGACCCAATTTTCCTTTCTAGGTTGGTGGGCGCTTTCAACATTCAGCCATGGATGCTTTAGCGAGTGAACTAGGTTTCTATTTCTTCCGTTAAGGGAGATTCGGGAAAAGATGGAATAGGAAGACGTGTTTCCAGAACGAACAAGATACGGGTAGAGAAGGGGAAGTTAGCAAAGTTAGACAAGATTGGAATGGGCATTGCAACATGTATTAATGTACCAGATCGGCTAATGCTCCCAGGTTGATGCGATGTATTCCACCAGTTGAATGGAGACTTTATTATTGGTATATCGATCGGTCCAGCACGGATTGAAATAGGAGCCGGTTCGACGGGAAGCTTTTGAAAATGCAGTGCACCCAGGTAAATAAGGAACAAGATGAATACAGAAGTTAAACAAGCATCCCACACCCGAAAGGTACCCCACATAGGCCTTCCCCGAAACCCCCCCAGTCAATAACGTAAACAAAGTAGAAAAAGCACCAATTTTCGTACCGGTGCTGGAAGAGCGACGAAAAAGGGGATGTTTTGTTAATGGGAACAAGGAACTATTTATAGCTGTCGCGATATAAATAACTATACTCATCCGAGCCGCAGGAACATGTACATAGGAAATACGAGAATTTCCACCTTGTTGAAGATCTGGTGGTGCTACCCGAAGACTTAAATGAATAGCCATCGCTGTTAAGAACAACCTAGATCCAATGAGAATTTGCGCGTAGCTTTTTGTCTTTGACATAAAAAAATAAGGTTGTAGTAACGAAACTGACATTTTATTTTCCTTGCCTTGCAAATGGAACAAGAAAGACTATATAGTTATTTTGATTCTATAAACAATCAAAGGATTTCGCATGCTTTCCACGGAATGACGGAATTCCCCTTGCTTGGTTTTCGCTCCACTCGTGCGTGTCACTCCTTGCTTACGGAGCGACATATCAGAAAAAGAAGGATTGACTTTCTATACGGGCCAGTCCCCTCTTACCCCTAACTAACAATTATGCTACTCTCGCCTTTTTGTAATCTTATCTTTCAAAAATTCACTACTAATTTTTACGGCCTCCTTAGTCACCCTATCCACTCTCGTCCTGTTTTCGGGTTCCCTTTCAGGGGATGAGGATATTTCGATGATTTCTCCCTCCGTAGGTGGAAAACGCGTGGGTGAGTAGAGTCTGTGCTTTGCTTTTTGGGGGCACCGGCAAGAAGCTTCTCGGCCACCCTACTCTGACATGATTAGCTACTAGTAACTAGGATCGTTCAAACAGTCAGTCAACAATGCGTACTTCTTTCCTAGTTGAGTGGATCTGCATAGCAGAGCCCAATCTTCTACCACAAGCTCTGACCTGACTTGTTGTACTGGATTCACCCACATAATTAGACAACTTGGATAATAAAAGTCATCCCCTAAAAGAGAAGTGAGTCCGCATGTCGGCAAATGATTTGGAATTGAAACTGGCTACAGAGGAAACCGAAGCCCTAACTCCCCATTCTTTCTATCTTACATCGCCATCGAGCCCTGGCTGTAGAGTCACTAGTTTCTAATCGCAATGGATTTATGTTTTCTTTGGCTTTTCCATTCGCTTCGTTCAAGCCTGATCTGGATAGATAGCTCGGCTTCTATTAGCTGAGAATGGTTTTGTCAAGGAAAGGTTTCGCTATACAACAACAATGAACTCACTTCTTATCAAATTGGATTGGATGAATCAGTAATCTTTCTCTGTCTTGTGAGAGAGAGTCACTTGCTGTATTGAGAGCGGGCGGGTGACATGCATTAAGCGAAATCAGTTGTTATGTTTTTGATCTTATTTGCGCGAGAAGACCCTTGACTGAGGAGACGTGTTTTGCCTGGATGATGCCGCTATGCTCCTATTCACTTTCAGAGACTGCTCTGAGTTTGCCAGTTTTGCGGCAACCCTTTCACTAAGAACATTTTAGCCATTAACAAAATGCCACTATTCGACAATGCTTCTTTGATTTATGTGTAGAAGCGGTAGTAGTGAAGAAAATGGAGGGAGAAGAAAGAAAGCGATGTGACACGAGAATAGATCACATCCGCCAGCCAGCCATGCCATTAGATAGATCCGCTCTGAGTCTTCTGCAGGATGAGATCCGCTTGGTCTTGTGATAGGGGCTTGAGGAGGAAGAAGAGGGGATTTCTGAAAAAAAAAGAATGAATCTCCTTATTTATAGGGAACAAGACGTGTGACTTCCTCAAACGAAACGAATGTGGCTTTCGTGATAAGGCAAATCCTCTGTTCGGTACAATCAACATATTGAATCTACGCTCGCTCGGCTCGGTGCTGAATGAACTCCTTCATTGATTCCGGGCTATTCATAGGGGGACTGTGAAAATAAGCGTCGGAGATCAAAATGTGAGTCGAGTCCGATGGGTAAAAAGGGGAAGCAGGAAATGTCGGCGTTTTGTGAACGGGGGTCCCCAGACTTGCCTGCCTGCAGCCCACGGCGTGGCTTTGCTAGCGGGCCTGTATGGCCCATCTTCATCAACAAGGCATTCAAACCCTCACGAGGGGCCAAACCTCGCGAGGCGGACGGCGCAAGACCTCCTCAGGAGCGGCCTAGCCAGGCAGGCTCACGAGGAGCGGAGATATCAAGGCGGGGCAAACCTTGCGAGGCTCGCATGACGTGAGCCATGACGATCGACACCAGGTGGGCGCCAGGCAGGCGCCAGCGTGCACAGCGTCCTTGTTTCCTCTTTGGTGCTAAGGAGGCAGGCGCAGGCGCGGAGTACCGAGGCATCAGGCAAAGGTTTCCATATCGGTGCAACGAGACCGAAGACCAGCAGGACAGCAAGATGGAGGTCACCATGGAGCCCAAGACGGCGTCACCACCAAAGCCTTTTGCAGGCGAAGACCACTTTTGTTAGGATAGGTTGTACTAGCTGTCCCCTTTCAAATTGCTCGCCGTTGTTGGCTCCCTTCCCGCTCAATATTTGGGGAGAGGACCAGGGCCTATATAAGTAGAGCTAGCCACCACGGTAGGGGGGATGGGATCAAGAACTGACCGAGTCCTCACCCACACAAGTTCGACAAGCACAAGAACACCTCAACCTCAGGAGGCTGTTCTTCCCCTTGTACTGTTCATCATCAGCCGAAGAGGCAATCCACCACCACCACACTGGAGTAGGGTATTACACCACAACGGTGGCCTGAACCAGTATAAATATCATGTCTTTTTGTGTTGCGAGTTCGTCGAGTTCATCCGCGAGATCTTAGCGAGCTAGGGCATAGACCGGTAGGTGGGAAAGAACTTCGCGCGCACCCCAGAGTTCGAACCTTAAGGGTTTTGCCGGAACCCCAGATCCGACACTTGGCGCGCCAGGTAGGGGTGTGCCGGAGCTTCTTCTCCACCAATCGACTTGCCGACGCTCCGCGGCCACGATGTCCGGCGACCTAAGGGCTGACTCCGACCGCTGGGCAGCCTAGCCGGCCCGGGCGGCGCCACCTGCCCAGGAAGACCTCAACCCCGTGCTCCAAGGGGCCCGAGCGCCGCCCAACGCAGCAGGGCGCGGCCGACGTGGCGGGACGCCGTCCGCCCTCACCCCACGACAAGCACGGGCAGCTGCAAGGGCCGCAAGCCACACCTCAGCAACGGCGCCGCACACACGGCGGGAGCTGGCAAACATGCGGGCAGCGCTCACGGTGGCACGAGAGCTACTGAGGTGCCGGCTGATGGAGAGCGGTCGGGATGCATTGCTGGAACGCGTCGCCGAGCTCCTGGATGCGGTAGCATGAGGAGCGCCGCCCTTCTGCTATCAGCTTCCTCCTTAGGACACGCCGGGGTTTCACGGCAGGCCTCGCCACAGCCACGCGCCCTCAGGTATGCCTGGGGGCTTCGTCAACGCCAGCACGGCCAGCGGTGCCGGGGTCTCCACCGCCCCCGTGCTGCACACGACAAGCGTGGGCACAAGTGTTGCCTCCCATGGTCCCAATGGGATGCCGCGCTACCATCCTCAGGACGCCACGCTGGGTCGGGCAACATGGAGTGTGGGGCACTACGGCAAGGTGTTCGGGGGTAACAACCCCGGAAGCCTATGTGCCCCGCATGATGGACCAGGATTACATGCCGGAGGACGACCCTGGCTCGTTCATCGGAGAGGATTGGGAAGAAGGGATGCTAGAAGTTGAAGCCTTCCAGGAACCAGCAGAGAACCGCGACGATCGCACCAGCAACGACAACTACAGGGTACCACTAATCTCTCAGGAGCAGGCTTACGCTAACTGCCGGGGGAAGCGCGCTGGGGGCCACGCGGAGGGGGCCAGGAGCAAGGCCCCCCCACATCGCGTGAAGCCAGGCAACGCCCGGAGGTAGGCCCTCTGCCGGGGAGGTGCCGGCGAGCCTTCCCCCGACAGAGGACCCGTGGTCGCCGAGGGCACCGCTGGCGTCCCCTTTCCCCCCTTTGTGTTGTCCAGGTTGCCGGTCGGCTCAAAGGTGGTTGAGGGAGGTGCAAGGCGGGGCCCTCGTCTGGCGATATGAAGCAAGGCCGGTTCCTGTGAAGAAGGCCCAGTGCCTGTGAAACTCGCCGCCCGTGACACTCTCACGTAATAATGAGTGGGGCCGTACACGCCCCGGAGTCTCAGGGGTGCCGGCCTCAGTCCCCAGGGCTCCCTCCCACGCCCAGTGGTAGCACTTAGCTCCGCGCTGGTGAGAAGACTCGAAGACCAGAAGGATAGACTAGGTGCCGGACGCGGCCATTTGCTTGGATCTCTTTTCTGTAGCCTTGCTTCTTGGATTTGGATTTAAGTTGAAGTCGAGCTTTTGTCAATGCGTGCGGGGGGTGAACTTTCTCGTTCAAGCGATTTCTTTCCATCTCGTTCTTGTCTTGTTTTGGAGTTCACGCTCGCCGCTTCCCCCTCGCGGGTCCCTCGCGAGTGGGGCTGGGCACAGCACGCACGCCACGCGCGCCGATCGGCACAAGAACCTCGCGAGGCCCACTCAGGCGAGTTGGCAGACCCTTCAGGAGTCCCATGGCGACTCTCGACCTTAAAATACGATTCAGGGCTTGCCCCGGCTAAGGTAAGCCGCAGCGGCAAGACTTGCCATCAGACTCATGGCCGACCAAAATGCACCCTCGGGTCAGCATAAAGAAGTAGAAATCGCGATTTGTTTACATGAGGGGCTCCCCCTCCCAAAATGCTCTCACAATCTTTAAGGGGCCACGCCCGAGTTTTTGCATACAGGGTGAAGCAATGAAGGAACAAGCAATTAGCCAGATATGTCGCTCGCCGCGTCCTCCACGTCGTCTTCAGACGCGCCACTCACGTCGCTGTCGCCATCATTGACACCGCCACCACCGTCACCAGCGCCGGCGTCCCCGTCGTCGACCACGTCGCCTCCGTCTGCGGCGACCACCACCGTGTCATCCTCTGAAGTGAAGGCCCTAACCAACGCATCCATGTTGTCCTCTACCCACCGCGCTAGGTCGTCTCGGACGGCCGTAGGTACGGGAGCGATGGCGGCGTCAAAATCGAAGTTGGGGTTGGCGTTCAGGAGATGGCTGAAGACACGGGAGAAAGCACGCTCGAGCAGGCCGCGACTCCTCTCTTCCATGAGCCTGTGAGCTTCGTTAGATTGGGCCTCTAGGCGTGTCACCACATCGGTGAAGAAGCGGAGGTGACTGGCGTAGTCATTCACCTGAGGATGGGGGGCGTTTGCGTCACAGACATGGCCCAGGGCAGTGCTGGCCCTGTTTCGAAGATCCTGAAGCATGGGAGCGTGAACGCGCTCCAGTGTCCGCCTCTCCAGCACTTCCTCCCTGTTTTGCCGCGCGACGGCCTCGCCGTCATCAACCCGTTTCCAAAGCAAAAGCAGCTCGGCGCGGGCGGAGGCCAAGTCCGCCTGCGCTATGGCCAAGGCGGCAGCCGTGGCCTCCCCACGCCTCTCTGCCTCGTCTAACCTAGGCCTGAGAGCGGCGGTCCTGCCCGCCGCCTCAATTCCGGCGAGCTTCAGCTTCAAGTCGTACCGACCTTCAAGATCCGCGCGAACCCGGGCCACCTGGCGATCGACTTCTTCCTGGACCATGGCCTCGCGAGCCCTGACGGCATCTTTTGCTTGCGCAACTTGACGCTCCCTCGTCTCCAGTTGCTCGAGCTCAAGGCTGCGCTCCACGGCTTCCAGAGCCAGCGCCTCCTCGCGCTTCCAGACCTCCACTTCCTCGGCAGGCGTCCCCCTCAGCGACGCAAGGGCGGCTCTGCGTGCCTCCTCCTGCTGCTTGAGGGACGCACTCCAGGCCTGGAGCTCCCACGCGCGCTTCTCCGCAGCCTCGCGATGACGGTCAGCCTCGCGAGCCTCCTCCAAGGCTTGGGAGCAAGCTTCGTGGGAAACCTTGAGGGACGCCTCGGCTTTCGCATTGTCATGATCACGCTGGTAGCGACCCAGGTTGACAGCCACCCTCAGCTTGCGCCACTCCTCCGCTAGCTGAAGACCTTCAGCCTCAAGACGCGAGTCAACACCCGCAAGTTCTTCGCCAAGTCGGCTCATCGCGCCCATCGCCTCCTAGAAGAGCTCATGGCGAACGACGCTTCGCCCACGCTCGGACTCGAACGCACGGCTCACCTCATCCTCCACCACGGGGGCTACAGGCGGGACATCAAGCGACGCACCACCTCTCGGCAGGGGGCTTGGGGCTGGTGCTGCCCCAGGCACCAGCCAGTCCTTGCAGGGGGCCCTAGCCAGTCAGGGCCCACCGCTTGAGGAGGAGCTGAAGGCCGAGCCCAACTAGCTGCTGTCCATAACCAGAGGAGGATAACGGGGAAAGCCCGCCAGGCTCCAAGCCAGACCGTGCAGGAAGGGCAACAAAGCCGCAGATTCGAGGCTCCATGAAGGCGAGCGCACCCCCTCGACCGGCTTAGCTCCAGGCGCGACATGCAGGCTCGGGGTGCACAAGGCCAACAAGGGTGCCGGGGAAGGCGAGGATTGCTTCTCGGAAGGCTCAATGGCCCTGGCAGAAGGGGTCCTGAAGAGCCACCGTCAGGAAGGAAGGCAGCAATCAAGGAACCACAAGGTGCAGTACTTACTCGTCGACAGCGAAGTACTTTCGTCGCTTCAACGGCCCGAAGATGCTGTTGCCGCTCGGGGATCCTTTCCTCTTGCGGAGCTCCTTGAAGTCCACGCAAAGCCGACCGAAGCACTGGACGTGGCGACCAGCACGGGGCGAGGCCGAGGAAGAGCTTGGAGGGACAACTTCAGGCGTGCTCGGCTGCGGTGAGCAGTCGAACACCGTCTCACCACGACCTCCCGAGGCTTCCGGGGCTTCGACCTCGGGAACCGCATGCTGCATCGCCTCAGTAACCGACGCCCCAGGGGAGGGATCGCGGCCTCCCGAGGACGACACCCCGGGATCACCACGTGGCACGTGCTCCTTAGCGCTTGGCCCACCGACCTCCGTTGGAGCTCGCCCTCCTGCACCCTCACTTGGGGCGAGCTCGGCACCAGCGGCGAGGAAGGGAACCACGTCGACGGGATTCTCGCGGGGCCCCACCAGGCCGATCGGGCGAAGCCCTCACTCATCAAAGGAAGGCATGCTCTCGGCAAATTCGGCTTTTTCTCGCAGCGGTACAGCAGACAGCTCTTCCTGGGCATGTCGTCCGGTAGAGGGACACCCGTCAGGACCGTCAGCACTATTTGGGGCGTCTTAAGAGGAAGCCCCTGCTCCCGAAACCTCATATGGTCCTGACTGCTGAGCAAGGCCCACATCGGGCGGGAATGGCGCTGAAGCGGAGCGACTCGGCGCTTGACGAACTCCTTCACCACCATAGGCGCGGTCATGCCGCAGTCCTTCAACCTCCTTAGCCTGAGCCAGACGGGGACGAGACGGGGGCTCGCGAGCCTCTGGTGGCCCCAACTGGAGTTGGGAACAGCAGGCCCTGGCAGAGCATGGACCAGAGGGCTGAGCAGACCAGCATCAACAAACACCCATCGTGTCCGAAACTCGCTTGTGGATGGAGGAAGCTCAAAGTCGATCCCCGTGCCCGGTGTCGTGGCCACAGCCTGGAAGCTCGCGCACCCCGAGCTCTGCCGAGGGTCAATCAGATGCAATGGGAAGAAATGGCGGAGGAGGGCCACAGAAGGAGCGATGCCCACCATGGCTTCGCACACAAAGGCGAAGACAGCGAGAAGAGTCACAAATTGAGGGTTGAGATGCAGCATGTGGATCTGATAATGCTCGAGCACCGCGTTGAAGAAGGCGGAGAAGGGAGGAATCAGGCCAGCCCAGAGGGCATCTATGAAGATTGGGATCTTAGTGGCTGCCTGGGCAATGCGAGTGCGAGACGCGGGCCAAGCCACCGTCTCTCCCCACTCGTTGAAACTGGAGGCAAGCATGGGGCGCACCTTGTCCATGGCCTCGTCGTTGAGCACCCGGGGTCGGCCAAGCGCAGGCTCGAAGGACGGAGGCGCACTCGGCGAGGACAGGGGCTTCTTCCCCTCGTCTGCTTGTTTCATCGCCATGGCGATGGAACGGGAAGGAGGCAATCAGATTGGAGAGGAGAAGCAGAGTCTCGAGGAAGTAGAGAGATTGGGGAAGCAAGGCGCGGGTGATGGAGGAATAACTGTGTAGGTTGCGGGGGCCGCGTAGCCAGGCGGATTCTACGGCAGTGTGGGGAAGCGGAGATGCCCACGTCCAATCAACCGCCAAGCGTCGACCGAGGCCGCAGGCTTTTGGGGCCCGCGGTGCTCCGTACCTGACCTTTGGCTTCGCCCGGAAGCCAAGCCCGAGCGCGCCATGTGTCGGAGTAAATGGCCACGGGTAGCCTAACCGACTACCCCTGGTTCTTCTGAAAAAATTATCAGGCCTTCGGGCCTCCAAGCACTCCGAGCATTGGGCCGCCTTCCCTGGCCGGCTACCTCTGAAGCCGACTCCCGGAAGGCGACCCAGCCTCACCAACTCCTCCCCAGGACAACTACGGGGCGGCCGACTCCAAGAAGCCGGCCAAGAAGGACGCCGACTCCCAGGAGCCGGCCGAGACCATAACCACCAAAGCTGTTCCCACATAACGGCGACACGACGGGGTGTGGCCACAGTGCGGCCCACTACCCCCAAGGCCCGAGGTGGGCATGGCTACAGGAGGCCGTACGGGACGGCCGTCTCCCGTGCGGCTCGGCACTGTAGCCATGCTGGCCTCGACGTCACCCACTACCGACTCCCGTATGGCCCGCGGGCGGCGGGCCCCTTCAGCCAGAGAGAGGCGTGAAGGCGGCCCGGCCTTTCCCAGTCGGCCAAGAGCGTAGCCGGCCTCCAGAAGCCGGCTACTCCCTTCCTCGAAGGGAGAGCCCCATTAAGGAGACAAGACGAGGTAAGGCTATAGTGAGAGCCCCCAAGGCGGCCCACTGTAGCCACGCTCACCTCGACAAAGCCCTCGTCATCAGAGGCGAGGCTACAGTAAGCAGCCGCCGACAAGACCCTAGGTAGTGGGGCCGGCCTGTCGACCAAGAGGCCGGCAGCCGGCGGGACCCAGCAGCCGGCGGGACCCAGCAGCCGGCGGAGAAGCCGGCGAGCGTCGACACTGACGGCTGGGACCAGAGCCCAGCCGGATTACCATTGTACCCCCGGGGGGTAGGCCTATATAAACCCCCCAGAGCACCCATGCAAAGGGTTGGCCTCTGAGCATAGTTTGCTTCTAAGCATAGCACACACACACCATAGATAGAGAGAAGCAAGAGCTAGCCTTGTTCTTCTTCTCCCTTGATCTCAACAGCTCTAGGAGCGATTGTAGCTACCTTTCATCGATCTAGTGATCATGCGGAGACCCCGCAGAGCAGGACTAGGGGTGTTATCTCCTCGGAGAGCCCCGAACCTGGGTAAGATCCGCCGGCGTGCATGTCTTCGCCTCATCCCGTTTCCAGGCACCGGCGACGTTTTATTGGCTCCCACAATGATAAGCCATCGCTTGGCATATGTCGCACCAACCACCCGACATTTGGCGCCCACCGTGGGGCCAGGTGCACCGTCGTCCGGAGACCTGTTCTGGACGGGAACCCTCTTCCTCCCCCGCGAGCGCAGCCAGCCTGCTGCGCCCGATGGCGTTTGCCTCGACGCGCTGCAAGGCGTCGACGACGCCTGCGCAGCGAGCCGCCTCGCCGATCTGCTCGGCGAGACTCGCATCTCCGACGAGCCTCGTCCGATGCACACACCGATTACCCCGAGAGCCGCCTCGTCAGCCTCCTCGACCAACTTCACGTCTCCAGCGAGCCTGCTGCGGACATGAAGTCGATCGGCTCCACCGACCCGATGCTCATCGACTCCGACACCGCGTCGCTTGACGCCTACCCCTCCGACGTGGTGGTCTTCGACGACCCCCTCCCTCGAGCTGATAGCGGCAGCAGCGCTGTCACCGAAGTGCTGGTCATCAACCACATCTCCAACTCGGGCGAGAATGCCCGCGACGCCCAGCAAGCGGCGATGCACGACCTCTCCGTCCCCATCCCGGCTGACGCCGAGGCCGAGACACTGGAGGCACGCCGCCTTGCCCTCATCGCGGAGGGCCAGAAGATAGCCTCGATGAGACGCCTCACCGAGGCCCACCAGCGCGAAGTCAACCGCGCCGCCTTCGGCACGCCGCCGCCTAGCGGCCCGAGCCGAGCCGGCTTCGTCCAGAAGCGCGGCGCAGCCGTCTCCAGCATGCTGGGTGCAGATCGCCCCGTCTACGCCACCCCGCTCGAGAATCTGCGAGCCGCTCAGGCGGCTGCAGAAGAGCTCAATGGGCTGGGAGCCGATGAGCTCCCCTACATGACGAGACGGATCCAATAGCTGCTCGACGCGGCTGCAGAACGGCACGAAGCCGGCGCCCGTGCTGATAGTCATCCCCCGCGCCGGGAGCACGCCGCGACGTCCCGCTCGCCGACTGCGAGTGGCGCGCGCCAGAAGAAAGACAAGGAGCCGGCTGCCAGCCGCAGCCGGACTCGCATCACCATCGAGCGCGACGCGGATGGTCGCCCTCGAGCTGTAGAGCACCAAGGAAATCTGCCTCCTCCCCAGCCTCGAAGAGAAAGACGCCTCACTCCGCCGCCTATTACACACCCGACTCTTGGCGACCGACTCAGCCGCCGAGAAGGAGTCGGCGAGAACGACGCCCGCCACAGGATCGACCGCCTTGCTCGATCCTTGGTGTTAGAAGAAGAAGACGATGTCGGCCCGCCATGCTTTGGCCCCCGCATCCGCGACGAGCCCTTCCCCAAAGGGTTCTCGCTCCCCAGAGACACGCCCAAGTACAACGGCTCAGTAAAGCTGGAGGACTGGCTTATCGACTACTCCACGGCCGTCAGCATAGCCAACGGCAATCGGCGCGTCGCCGTGAAGTACGTCCCCCTGATGCTGCAAGGCACGACGCGCACATGGCTCAACAGCCTCAAGCCCTACAGCATCAACAGTTGGCTGGACTTCACCGAAGTTTTCGTCCGCAACTTCACCAGCACCTACAAGCGGCCTCCCAAGCCTCGCCAGCTCTCCCTCTGCGTCCAGGGGCCCAACGAGTCGACCCGCGACTACCTCACGCGATGGGCCGAGCTCCGCAACTCCTGCGAGGGAGTCCACGAGGTCCAGGCCATCGAGTACTTCACCGCCGGGTGCCGAGAAGGCACCCTCCTCAAGCACCGACTCCTCTGCGATGAGCCGGCTACCCTCGATGAATTGCTGGTCATCGCCGACAAATACGCCACCGCCGACTCTTCAATGAAGACCGAGCTCCGAGTGGACGCCTTGGGGAAAGTACTTGCTCCGGCTCCCAAAACGCCGGCTGGCGACCCTAATCGGCGCCCCTACCAGAACGACCACAAGCGCAAGGGCCCCATGCCGACTTCCTCCAGTCGGCAGGTGGCCACGGTTGAAGACGAGCAGCCCGAAGATCGGCCCGCTCACAAGAAGAAGGGTGGAAGGCCGGCTTGGCAGCCGTCTTTCTCCTACGAACAAGCGCTCGATGCCCCCTGCAAGTTCCACAGCGGCGCGAAGCCGTCCAACCACACAACCCGGAAATGCCACTAGCTCACCCGCATCACCAAGGGTGAGGGAATGGTGCCGCCTCCGCCTCCTGGCCAGCCGCCTGCAGCTCCCCAGCAGCCGGCGGCTCGGCCGGCAGTCGGCGCCATCCAAGATGAATTCCCCGAAGAGCACGCCGCCTACGTCGTCTTCACTAGTCAAGCCGACGACAAGCGCAGCCGACGCCGACAGCACCAAGAAGTGAATGCAGTCGCCTCTAGCACCGCCGAGTTCATGCACTGGTCAGAAAAGCCAATCAGCTGGAGCCAGGCCGACCACCCAGAGGTGATGCCTTCGCCCGGCTCCTACGCAATGGTCTTGGACGTCACCCTCGCGACGGAGAGGCGAGCTGCCAGATTTTCCCGCGTCCTGATAGACGGCGGAAGCAGTATCAACATACTGTACCGCGATACCATGGAGAAGCTGAACATCAAAGCGAAGCAGCTCATGCCGAGCCGCACCGTCTTCCATGGTATCGTACCCGGCCTGTCTTGCTCTCCAATCGGCAAGATCAAAACGGATGTTCTCTTCGGAGACAAAGATCATTTTCGCCGGGAAGCAATATGGTTCGAGGTGGTGGATTTGGAGAGCCCCTATCATGCACTGCTTGGCCGACCTGCTCTGGCCAAGTTCATGGCTGTGCCCCACTACGCCTACCTGAAGATGAAGATGCCGAGCTCGAAGGGGATCATCATGGTAGCCGGCGACTACAAGAAGTCCACCGAGTGCGCCATGGCCAGTAGCCGGCTGGCCGAGTCCCTCGTGGTGGCAGAAGAGAAGAAGATGTTGGAACGGGTTGTGGCCATGGCCGGCAAGCAGCCGGCCTTGTTCCCCAACCCCAAAGATTGTGACGCGCAGGGCTCCTTCCAGCCTGCAAAAGAGACGAAGAAGATACCTCTGGACCCGGAGCACCCGGAGAGGTTCGCTGTCATTGGGGCGAACTTGGACAGTAAATAGGAAGGCGAGCTCGTCGGCTTCCTCCGTGAGAATCGAGACATCTTTGCATGGTCCCCAAAGGACATGCCGGGTGTCCCGAAGGATTTCGCCGAGCACAAATTACATGTCCGAGATGATGCGAAGCCGGTCAAGCAGCCCCTCCGCCGACTGTCAGAAGAGAAGCGAAGAATTGTGGGAGAAGAGATAGCCCGGCTCCTTGCAGCCGGCTTTATCATGGAAGTGTTCTTTCCAGAGTGGCTTGCCAACCCAGTTCTGGTTCTGAAGAAGAATAACAAGTGGCGTATGTGTATAGACTACACGAGTTTGAACAAGGCCTGCCCAAAGGATCTGTTTGCTCTGCCACGGATTGACCAAGTGATAGACTCCACAGCCGGATGCGAGCTGTTAAGTTTTTTGGATGCATACTCAGGGCATCATCAGATCAAGTTGGACCCGGCTGACCGCCTGAAGACTGCCTTCATCACACCCTTTGGAGCTTTCTGCTACCTGACAATGACATTCGGCTTGAGAAATGCCGGTGCCACTTTTCAGCGTTGCATGCAGAAATGTCTCTTGAAACAACTCGGCAGAAATGCCCACGTCTATGTAGACGACATTGTGGTGAAGACAGAGAAGCGCGGTACCTTGCTGGAAGATCTGAAAGAAACATTCATCAACTTGCGCCGATTCCAGATCAAGCTCAGTCCCGAGAAGTGCGTGTTCGGAGTGCCAGCCGGCCAGCTGCTAGGCTTCCTAGTCTCCGAACGCAGCATTGAGTGCAACCCCGTCAAGATCAAGGCCATCGAGAGGATGGAGATTCCCACCAAGCTGCGAGATGTGCAGAAGTTCACTGGCTGCTTAGCCTCCCTGAATCGTTTTATCAGCCGACTAGGAGAAAAGGCTCTCCCCTTGTACCGACTCATGAAGAAGTCCACTCACTTTGAGTGGAATGATCAAGCCGACCAAGCCTTCCATGAGTTGAAGAATATGTTGACCACTCCGCCTGTCCTGGCAGCGCCGACTGAGAAGGAGCCCATGCTCCTCTACATCGCCGCGACTAGCCGAGTCGTCAGCACTGTTGTTGTGGTCCAGCGCCTGGAGGAAGGCCGAGCCCAGCTGGTCCAGAGGCTGGTCTACTATCTCAGCGAAGTACTATCCAGCTCAAAGCAAAACTACCCGCACTACCAGAAGATGTGCTATGGAGTGTACTTCGCTGCCAAGAAATTGAAGCCCTACTTCCAAGAGCACCCCATCACGGTCGTGTGCACTGCCCCGCTCGCCGAGATCATAGGCAGCCGGGATGCATCCGGCCGGGTGGCCAAATGGGCCATTGCCTTGGCGCCCTACACGATCTTCTATCAACCCCGCACCGCCATCAAGTCGCAAGCATTGGCCGACTTCCTCGTCGACTGGGCCGAGACCCAGTACTTACCGCCGGCTCCCGACTCTACCCATTGGCGGATGCACTTTGACGGGTCCAAGATGCGCACCGCCTTGGGAGCCGGCATCGTCCTCACCTCTCCCAAAGGCGACAAGCTCAAGTACACGCTGCAGATCCACTTCGCCGCCTCCAACAACATCGCCGAGTACGAGGCGCTCGTACACGGGCTCCGGCTAGCCAAAGAACTCGGCATACGCCGGATCCTGTGCTACGACGACTTAGACTTGGTGGTCCAGCAATCATCTGGCGACTGGGACGCCAAGGACGCGAACATGGCGAGCTATCGTTTCCTCGTCCAGCATATAAGCGGCTACTTCGAAGGGTGCGAGTTCCTTCACGTGCCAAGGGCCGACAACGACCAAGCAGATGCCCTAGCACGGATCGGCTCCACCCGACAAGCCATACCGACTGGCGTCTCCCTCCAGCGCCTCCTCAAGCCGTCCATCAAACCGTCTCCAGAGTTGGATTCCATCTTCGTACCGCCTGCACCAGAAACAGCCGGATCCGACTGGAGAAATCCCGCAGGCGGCACGGGGACTTCGACGACCGGCCCGGGGACTGCCGTAGTCGCACCCGGCCCGGGGACTTCAGAACCCGGCTCAGGGACTGCAGGAGTCGGCCCGGGGACTGCAACGACACAAGAAGCGGTGGCCGACTCCAATGCAACACCCAACCCACCCACCCGAGTCATGGTGGCCACATTAACAGAAGAAGAAGTCACAGCTCCCTCATGGGCCCAGCCCATCCTCAAGTTCCTAGTCAGCAGAGAGCTGCCGACTGACGAGATCTCAGCAAGACTAGTGCAACGACGAGCCGCAGCATACACAATAATCAACAGAGAGCTTGTGAAGCGCAGCGTCACTGGAGTCTTCCAGCGTTGTGTCGAGCCAGAAAAAGCAGTGGCAATCCTCAAAGACATCCACCAAGGCGAATGCGGCCACCACGCAGCCTCAAGATCCCTTGTGGCCAAGGCTTTCAGCCATGGTTTCTTCTGGCCGACTGCCTTGGAGGATGCTAAAGAAATAGTCAAGAGCTGCAAAGGATGTCAAGTTTTTAGTTCCAAGCAACACCTGCCGGCTTCTGCCCTCAAAACCATTCCCCTCACTTGGCTTTTTGCTGGCTGGGGACTGGACATGGTGGGCCCTTTCAAGACAGCCCGCGGTGGCCTGACACATCTACTTGTTGCTGTGGACAAGTTCACAAAGTGGATTGAAGCAAAGCCAATCAAGAAGCTCAATGGGCCGACTGCCGTAACATTCATCACCGACATCACTACTCGGGACGGCGTGCCGCATAGCATCATCACCGACAACGGCACGAACTTCGCCAAAGGAGCACTGGCACATTTCTGCGCGACGCAGGGCATCCGACTGGACTTAGCGTCCGTTGCCCACACGCAGTCAAACGGCCAGGTTGAGCGAGCAAATGGACTCATCCTCTCCGGCATCAAGCCCCGACTGGTTGTACCACTGGAGCGATCGGCCGGCTGCTGGCTCGAAGAGCTGCCGGCTGTTCTCTGGAGTCTGCGCACTACACCCAACAAGTCAACCGGCTTCACTCCATTCTTCCTCGTGTACGGTTCCGAGGCTGTCATCCCAACAGACATCGAGTTCGACTCGCCTCGGATCACCATGTACACGGAGAAGGAAGCCAAAGAAGCAAGAGAAGACGGCGTCGACCTACTGGAAGAAGGCCGGCTGTTAGCCCTCAGCCGGTCCGCCATCTACCAGCAAGGGCTGCGCCGCTACTACAACCGCAAGGTCAAGCCAAGATCCTTCCAAGAGGGCGACCTTGTGCTCCGGCTGATCCAGCGAACAGCCGGCCAGCACAAGCTCTCGGCCCCTTGGGAAGGCCCCTTTGTCGTCAGCAAGGCACTCGACAACGACTCCTACTATTTGATCGACGCACAAAAACCAAGAGCACGCAAGAGAGACGACTCCGGCAAGGAGTCGGAGCGACCATGGAACGCAAACCTCCTAAGACAATTTTACAACTGAAAAGCAGTATGTATCACGCTCCCCTTTTGTATTAAGTACAAACCAACAGGCCCCCCGAACAGTACTCGGGGACTGCCTTTTATTTATCTATGAATGACGAGTGTCATATCCATGAATGTATTATTACATTTTGAATTTTTGTCCGGCACCGGGTTCGACTAGTCGGCCCGGGGACTGGCCGCCTTGAGCTATATCGAAAGTTTTTCCTAAAGTCAGAAAAGTAGTGCGCCGGCTCCCGAGTCCTCTCTTGTTGAAAGTCGTAGCTCAAAGAACTGACTGTCCGACTAGCAAGAGGAAAGACAGAAAGGACGCCCACACGAAAAATGGCTAAGGAACTACGAACCTATATAGCAAAAAGACGGCCTCCAAACATGCCTGCCGGCTACCAGAGTAGCCGGCTGGCCGGCTTCCAAAAAAAACTTAGCTTTAGTCCAGCAGAGCTAAAGTACTTCCCCCTCCCCAATCGGCTAGGCACTCCTCCGGCTACAGATTGCAGAGCAACTGTTTGACTGGGGGGGCGGCAACCAAGGGAGGGCGGCAAAGGAAAAAGCAGAAGGACAACAAGCAAAAGTACAAGGAAAGACCAAATGCATAAGTTATATATACATAAAGCCGCCAACAGGCCGGCAACAGACATAAGTTCGAATACACCCAGTGGGTGGAATTGTGCGAATTTAACCAAACATTGTTCTAAAGAGTAACAAGACAGGAAAAGCAAAAGACGGTCGACTAGGGCGCGACATGGAGGCCGAGCTGGTCGGTGAAGGCAGCCTCGCTGGCTGAAGGAGTGGCCGACTAGCGGGCCCCGGCTTGACCACCACCTGCGGCAGGAGGCGTGGAGGCGCGCGACGTGGTGCTGGAGGTGCGGTCAGGCTGGGGCTGGCCGGCTGCTCCACCAGCCGGCTCGGCGTCTTCACCTTCCTCCTTCTCTTCTTCACCCTCGTCGCTGGAGTCGATCTCCTCCGCCGAGTCTTCGCCGTACGCCGGGTCCAGCCCGAACCACTCTTCCGGCTGGGCGACTCCATTGTCGTCCACCTCGGGGGCGAAGACGCTGGTGTCGGTGTAGTCGGCGATCGCCGAAGCCCACCGAATGATGGCCGGCCGCGCCGGCTCCAGCTCCGTGTCGGCTTGCTGCTGCCAGGTAGCCAGCTGCTCCAGGTTCAGGCCGGGATACCAGGCCTTGATGAACTCCCGCGCCCGCCTGGCGCCGGAGCGAGCCGCCGAGGCCTTCCAAGCCTCGAAGCGGCCGACTGCCACCTCCAGCCAGTCGGCGGTCCGACTGGGGGTGCGAGGGACTGCTTGGCCGGGCCAGAGGGCGGCCAAGACCTGCGCCCCGGCAAGCTGAAGCCGGCGGAGCAGCCGGTGAGCCGGCTGGATGCGAGCCTGGATCGCCAGGAGCTGTTCCTCCAGCGAGCGGCCGGCGGTTGGCGAGATTTCAAAGCCGGCTTGCCTCCGTGCCTGGTGACGGGCCTCGATGGTCTGGTTGGCGGCAGTAGAATAGCCAGGGAAATACTCTGCGCAAGAAAGAAGAAGAAAGGAAGAAAAGAACACCAAAATCAGAAAACAAGCCAAAGTGGCAGATGGAAAGAAAGGACGGAGAGGTAGGCGGCTTACCGTCAACCAGATCTTCGATCTGGCCGTAGCCGGAGACCAGAGTCTGCCTGGCCTCAGCCCAGCCGGCCGCCTCCGTCTCGAACTCGGCCTGGAGAGTGGCTTCGCGGTCCTGCGCCGCCTTCAGTGCCGCCTTGTGGCTTTCTTCCTGGTCGGCCAACTTCTTGGCCAGGCGGTCGCGCTCCTGCACCAAGGCGGCGAGCTCGGCGTCCTTGGCACGAAGAGCAGTCTGGGACTCCCCCAGCTGTGCCCTCAGACTGGCGTTGGCCGCTGCAAAGTCGGAAGAAGAAGAAGAACAGTAAGAAATCGTCAAGGAAGATCCGACCCGACTGCTCAGCAGTCGGCCCGAATCTCGGGGACTACACCCAGTGGGTGCGCTGACGCGCCCCCACATGAGATAAAGATCAAGTCACGTACCTCGGCTCTCAGTAAGATCAGCGGTCTTCTGAGTCAGCTCCCGAGCATGGGAGTTGAAGGCGGCCGCTCGAAGGTTGTGGTAGTCCTGCAAGATGGACAGAAGACCGAAGTGAGAACAAAAACAGCAAAGGCAAAACCTCCAAGAAGTTCCAAGCCGCCTGCTCAGCAGCCGACTCGGAACTCGGGGACTACACCCAGTGGGTGCGCTGACGCGCACCCACGGAAGAAACCAAGATCAAGAAAAAAGCAAAGTCGAAGAGAAACAAGACGGGAGTACTAACCCGGATGGCCGCCCGCGTGGCGAGGAACCCGTCGGTGAACTGCCTTAGCGCCGCGGCTTGGCTTTGGAGCCGGGTCCGGACATCTTGTGCAGCCACGTTCACTACGGCTGTCCCTCCGCCTGGCGTCCACCCCGAGGTAGCGTTGGCCGCCTCCGTGTCCCAGGCCGACGAGCTGGAGCCCACGGCCGGCCGTGGCTCCGACGCGGCCTTCCCCGCGCGCCGGCTCGGCGGCACCCGGACCGCCACCTCAGCCCCCGCGCCCGGCTCGCCCTCCTTGGGCCGCCCCAGTTGGCGGGGTCGGCTCCGGCGCCTTCTCCAGGATGATGACGTCGTCGCCGCTTCCCCCCAGCCCTGGCTGGTCGCCGCTGGCTCCCCCTGGCGAGGGCTCCGTGTCCCCAGGCGCCATGGCGCGCAGGGGGGTGACCATCAAAACCTCCCCCGCCGCCGCCGCGGCCTCAGCCTCAGCCTGGGCCCTGGCTGCGGCCTCGGCGAGTGCCTTCGCCGCCTCCTCCTCCTCCCGTGCCGCCTGGGCAGCGGCCGCCTTCCGTGCCTCCGCCTCCCGTGCCTCCTGCTCCTCCCGCGCCTCCCGCGCGTTCCTTTCCGTCGCCTCCTGGAGGTCGGCGCGGGGGTCCACGCGGCGGGTGGTGCTCCCAGAGCCCCTTGGCGACTCGACGACGGAGCCGGCAGCCGCCCGCTCAAGTGACAACGGAGCTCTGATCGTTGAAGAAAAAGACGAGAGTTCAAAAACCACCAAAGAAAAGAAAGAAAGAGAGTACACAAAGAAGGATTCGGACTTACGCCGACACGGTCTGCGGTTGCTTCACCACCTTGCGGAAACGAGCCGCCTTCGCGGCCGCCTCCTCCCGCCTGGTGGCTGCCGCCCCGCCTCTGGGTTTCTTCGTTCGGCTGCCGAACAAGCCCTGGGCGGCGCAACGCTTCTGAACTCCTCCCCGAGTAGGCTGCGCGGCGGAGGAGCCCGCGCCGCGTCCAGATGCCGGCTGGCGGCGCGGGACGGCTTTGGCTTCATCCTCATCCGGCCAGTCGTCAAAGGTGGCAGTGAACCCGGAGTCGCCTGTTTCGCCGCCGGCTTGGCCTCCGCCCGGCTCGACGTCGTCGTCCATATGGACCGCCCCCAGGTCGGGGTCCTCCAGGTCATGTTCGGTCCGGTCGGGGACGAAGCGGCGCTCCGTGTCTGACCCACCGGCCGGCCGAAGAAGAGGACTCTGTCAAAGAACAAGCCGACTAAGTTAGAGTCGGCCCAGAGGAACTCGGCAATGAAGAGAGAGAAAAAGATACAGGGAGAGCGTACCGTAGGCGGCGGATTGGCTCGGCTGTACGGCTCCTTGCCGAACTGCCACTCTTCGGTGAGTTGGCAGTTCGCGAGGTAGTTCACCATGTAGGCGACCTCATGGCGCGGCATCTCCTTGGTGCACATCCAGCTCGGATCGAGCTGGCCGCTCATCTAACAGATCAGATGAGGCCGGCTCTGGAGCGGAAGAACCCGGCACGTGACGAACGCGGCCAGAAGGTCGGGCCCCGTCAGGCCCTCCGACTGGACCATCACCCGCAGTCGGGCGATGGCGGCGTTTCCCGCCTGCGACAGCGTCACAGCCCGGAAGGACCACTGGGGCAGCCTGCCCACCGGTGGACCGGCTACGTAAGCCGGCAGGTTGATGTAGTCGCCCCGTGGGGCGATGTTCCGCACGTAGAAGTACGACTTCTGCCACTTCTTCACCGATTGGATCAGCGTGATGACGGGGAAGGGGTTGTCGGCAACCGATCTCCGCGACGCGATGAAGGCGCCAGTATGAGCCGGCACGCCCTTCCTGCGCGTGCCCAGCTTCGACTGGAAGAACTCCCCCCAGAGCTCAAGGGTGGGGAGGACGCCGAGATAGCCCTCGCACAGGGTGACGAAGGTGGACAGCAGCACCACCGCGTTGGCGGTGAGATGGTGCGGCTGGAGCTGATAGAATTCGAGCCCGGAGCGGAAGAAGGCGCTTACTGGCAGACCGAAGCCGCGCAAGAAGTGCGAGCGGAAGACCACCCGCTCGCCCTCCTGCGGCCTCGGCGAGATTTCCATCGCCGGCGCGAGGCGGACCTCCACTTTGTCCGCGCTGGGCAGCCGCCGCGTGTCGCGGAGGAAGTCGACGTGGTCGTCATGGACGTTGGAGCCGTCCCAATCCCCGCCAAGCTGCTCTACGGTGGGAGGCATGGCGAAAGCTAGCACGGCGGCGGAGGAGCGTGCGGTGGAAGAGCGCGGCGGCGAAGCGCTGTCGCAAGAACGGGCAAGAGGAAGAAGACGGTGGAAGTAGGAGGAGCGTGCGAGGGCCTGCCGCCCTCCACCTCCCCCTACTTATAGCCTCACAAGGCCGAAGAGGCCGGACGTGGGGGAGGGACGTGGGATTAACTATGCCCACTCCCCCCACGTCTCGCGATTATTGCGCATAAATGCGAGCCGAAACTGCCGCACGGAACGTGCGGGCGGTTTCGGGATACAAAGGATCCGCGCCTGGGCCGGGGCGCGGACGTGGCGGGCCCCCTCCCTGCGGCGACGTCCCGTCACGCGCGTGGGCTGGCAGGCTTTCCGGCCACGTGGTTCGCCGACGGCCCGTGGCCGGCCCGCGGCCCGGTGCACGTGCCAGCGGGCTCCCGCCCTCCGACTCCAAAAGATTTCGACTCAGGCGGCGCGCCTGACCAAGGCCGGCTCCCAGCTGCCGGCTCGTCATGATAGGAAGCTGATCGAGCTTCTCAACCCCCACTCCACCTCGAAGCCCAATCAGCTTCGGGGACTACTGTCGGAGTAAATGGCCACGGGTAGCCTAACCGACTGCCCCTGGTTCTTCTGAAAAAATTATCAGGCCTTCGGGCCTCCAAGCACTCCGAGCATTGGGCCGCCTTCCCTGGCCGGCTACCTCTGAAGCCGACTCCCGGAAGGCGACCCAGCCTCACCAACTCCTCCCCAGGACAACTACGGGGCGGCCGACTCCAAGAAGCCGGCCAAGAAGGACGCCGACTCCCAGGAGCCGGCCGAGACCATAACCACCGAAGCTGTTCCCACATAACGGCGACACGACGGGGTGTGGCCACAGTGCGGCCCACTACCCCCAAGGCCCGAGGTGGGCATGGCTACAGGAGGCCGTACGGGACGGCCGTCTCCCGTGCGGCTCAGCACTGTAGCCATGCTGGCCTCGACGTCACCCACTACCGACTCCCGTACGGCCCGCGGGCGGCGGGCCCCTTCAGCCAGAGAGAGGCGTGAAGGCGGCCCGGCCTTTCCCAGTCGGCCAAGAGCCTAGCCGGCTTCCAGAAGCCGGCTACTCCCTTCCTCGAAGGGAGAGCCCCATTAAGGAGACAAGACGAGGTAAGGCTACAGTGAGAGCCCCCAAGGCGGCCCACTGTAGCCACGCTCACCTCGACAAAGCCCTCGTCATTAGAGGCGAGGCTACAGTAAGCAGCCGCCGACAAGACCCTAGGCAGTGGGGCCGGCCTGTCGACCAAGAGGCCGGCAGCCGGCGGGACCCACCAGCCGGCGGGACCCAGCAGCCGGCGGAGAAGCCGGCGAGCGTAGACACTGACGGCTGGGACCAGAGCCCAGCCGGATTACCATTGTACCCCCCGGGGGTAGGCCTATATAAACCCCTCGGAGCACCCATGCAAAGGGTTGGCCTCTGAGCATAGTTTGCTTCTAAGCATAGCACACACACACACCATAGATAGAGAGAAGCAAGAGCTAGCCTTGTTCTTCTTCTCCCTTGATCTCAACAGCTCTAGGAGCGATTGTAGCTACCTTTCATCGATCTAGTGATCATGCGGAGACCTCGCAGAGCAGGACTAGGGGTGTTATCTCCTCGGAGAGCCCCGAACCTGGGTAAGATCCGTCGGCGTGCATGTCTTCGCCTCATCCCGTTTCCAGGCACCGGCGACGTTTTATTAGCTCCCACAATGATAAGCCATCCCTTGGCATATGTCGCACCAACCACCCGACACCATGGGCCCGGGGGATACTGTCGGTGTTCTGGGAACGGGGGTCCCCAGACTTGCCTGCCTGCGGCCCACGGCGTGGCTTTGCTAGCGGGCCTGTACGGCCCATCTTCATCAACAAGGCATTCAAGACCCTCGCGAGGGGCCAAGCCTTGTGAGGCGGACGGCGCAAGACCTCCTCAATAGCGGCCTAGCCAGGCAGGCTCACGAGGAGCGGAGATATCAAGGCGGGGCAAACCTCGCGAGGCTCGTGTGATGTGAGCCATGACAATCGACACCAGGCGGGCGCCAGCGCGCACAGCGTCCTTGTTTCCTCTTTGGTGAGGCAGGCGCAGGCGCGGAGTACCAAGGCATCAGGCAAAGGTTTCCATATCGGTGCAACGAGACCGAAGACCAGCAGGATGGCAAGACGGAGGTCACCATGGAGCCCAAGACGGCGTCACCACCAGAGCCTTTTGCAGGCGAAGACCACTTTTGTCAGGATAGCTTGTACTAGCTGTCCCCTTTCAAATTGCCCGCCGTTGTTGGCTCCCTTCCCGAATATTTGGGGAGAGGACCAGGGCCTATATAAGTAGAGCTAGCCACCACGGTAGGGGGGATGGGATCAAGAACTGATCGAGTCCTCACCCACACAAGTTCGACAAGCACAAGAACACCTCAACCTCAGGAGGCTGTTCTTCCCCTTGTACTGTTCATCATCAGCCGAAGAGGCAATCCACCACCACCACACTGGAGTAGGGTATTACACCACAACGGTGGCCTGAACCAGTATAAATCTCGTGTCTTTCTGTGTTGCGAGTTTGTCGAGTTCGTCCGCGCGATCTTAGCGAGCTAGGCTGTAGATCGGTAGGTGGGAAAGAGCTTCGCGCGCACCCCAGAGTTCGAACCTTAAGGGTTTTTCCGGAACCCCAGATCCGACAGGAAAGGGTTCTGATGTGAATTCTTCTGGTTTGTATATCTATCTCAGCCCTTGCTTGAAATCCTCAAAATTAACTTGCATCTTCCCTTATCACACTACACTTTCTCTTCCTTATTCCATTTCACTGAGGTAAGCAACACTTTTTCACGTATTCACCCGAGATATTCTAGAAATTGGTCATATTGATCTGTCATCTTGTTCTCGATAGGAACTTGCTACTGTCTTGGTTGGTTTGAGAGCAGGCACTGTCTATATATTCGAAACCGGAGGAGAGTTTGGGTTTGGATCACAGACGATCGGAGATTTTGGATTGAGATGGATGGTTGTGCTTGAAGTTACGAATCGGGTAATGCTAAGTTGAATCGGCTGATCCGTTTCATCATCTTTCGGCAAAGGAAGTTGGACTTTAGTTAGCTAAAAAAAAGTACCAGCAGCCTGTCTGTGCCCTTTGAGTTATAGCCGCCAAATCTAAAGATTCCTTAAGTTGTCGTACGGCTTCTTTTTCTTCTTTTGTCAATGATCGGTGACAATGAATGCTATGAATGTTCGCTTCCACTAATGTCGTATACGAATTGTGAGGTGCCCATAGCTTCCCAAAAAGAAGAAGAGTCATTGTCGTTTCCTGACCGATATGAATGCACATATTTACCCTCGCCTCGGGAAATACCACCAGTAGAGTCTGCAGAAGGTGTCGTTCAGGAGAGATGCTAGGCTCTAGATATGCGAGTGAGATACCCGCCCTCAGTCATGGCCTGGGTTGAAGAAGGAATCTATGTTCTTGGAAGCAAAGAAAGAACTCCGGTATTGCGACCTTATCTTTTTGCTCAAAGAACGAATCAAACCCCTTGTCGAAGCCCTTTATGATATATAACCCTGGATCGAGTCAGATTTGGGGCGGCTGAACCACTTAAGCTGAAATTTTAGTAGATGTCGACGGAAAGGTGAGAAGAGCTGATGAACCTACCAAGCAACAATTAGTTGTGCGGTGTACATACAGGCTAGTTTCGCCATTAGCGATGAATTGGATTTATTAGTAAGGGAATGAATGAAGCGGACCGGAAAGAAGATGGATTTTGGAATACAAAGAATTCCTCTTCTAGGTTTCTGCTTCAAGTAGTAAGCAAAGGATCCTACCTGCTAATGGTTGAAGACCTTGGCGGCCTCTAGTTCTTCTATCTAGTTTTTTAGCCTAGCGCGAACAAATAAGCTTAAACAAATGGTTTCTTTGGCAACGGTTTTTTCTAGTTGATTTGTCCTTACATATATATTAGCCGTAGTGTAGTTTAATAAACTGCTCATAGCTCTTATCATTCCTTTATCCATGCATAGACTGGGAATATATTAGCTCTTAGCTCTGGCACTTTCTTCTTCTTTATTTGCCGTTGCATTCAATAGCCTATTTGAAGTTAACAACAACTTTATTAGCTAGCTCTATGAAATACGTATATCTTCTTGGCTATCTAGGCTATCTCTACAGGCTTTTTCAACCTATAAGCAGACCTTTGTATACACCCTTGTAACTGAACTAGCTATTCACAAAGAAAGGTCTATACCGTACATATACCAACTACGCACCCCTTGTATACTTCTTTTTCCTTCTCCCGTGCTTCAAGTTCTGCCCCAGCTCACTTCTATTTCCAGCAATCTATGTGGGAAGCACTCGTTCAAAGTAAGTTGAGATTCAAAGCATTCCCGTAAGCTAGTAAGTCAATCAAAGCTATAACTCTATTTGTTAGTTTCAGGAAACTGGTACATATTTCAAATAATATATATATATATATATTATTTGGTATTTACCAATTTTAGACTAAGCATAAATTCATTTGGAAAGAAAAGGGAAATCCCCTAAAATAAAGGATTTTTACTACGTTGCCCTCAAAAAGAAGAGGAAGACAAACTAGACAAGAGACAGAAAAAGGTAGAGACCAACCACCGAAACAAGGGAGTAAGGGCTAGGGGGATATGGGCCAAGAAAGGTCCGATGTATCGGTTAGCTATACCTAATCCTTCACTCAAAAAAGCATCACACCCTTTGTAGGTTCAAGACGAAGTCAAGCATGATCACCTACTGCAAACTCCAAATATCGTGGTCGGTGTACCTGGTCCTGAACTACTTTTAATCTAGAATAAGTGGAATCTTCTCGGCACTCCCCTTCATCTTTTATGGCCCCGTCGGTCGGTACGTGCCAACCCCAACAAATCGGGGTACGACAAAGGTTCCCGTAGAGTGCTTCGAAAGGTGCCATTCCGATGCTAGAGTGATAACAGTTGTTGTAAGCAAACTCGGCTAATGTATCTCTATGCCTGTTTAGTAGGCTTGCCCATTGATGCTCTTCGGGCCGATTGTATGGGATGTGTTCTGGTGTACAGTGGGAGATGCAAGGATATCGATTGAAGATTGATTTGTTGGCCATGGAGTTGGGAGCATATGATGTAGTCCTAGGAGTAGACTGGATGAGGAAATTCCCTATTATTTCAATAAGTCTTTCCGTTGGTTGTAACTAATCACGTACCCACTGCTGCGGAATTCCTTTTACCTAACCAGATTGAAGTAATGATAAACAATGTTGGGCCTGCCTGCTTGTTCAGCACCACCCATTCCCATGGGAATATATGGATTTTTCGGGCCAGTGGGAGGATCATTTTCCTTTGAAGGTAATTTTCCCAACCAATAAGTATTGGGCTCCCAAGTAAACGAAGCGAAGGATCAAGTAACCAACATGTTGCGAAGCAGCCAAGTAAACCCAGAAATGACTCAAGTAATCCAAGGGCAGAGCAACGTAATCCAAGGAGGGGCTACGTGATCCAACTGAAGAGCTACGTAAACAAGGAACACATGAACCTGCTAAGGATCCACTCCACCTGCCAAGTGGACCAATCACAAGAGCTCGGGCCGAGAAATTCAATGAAGTAATCCATATGCTGATTCAGCAAGCCAAGCATTGGAGTTGGTATTCCAAGTTTATTGAATAACCTAGCTGTCTTAAACTCGCCAATGGGATTCTGTGTAATCCTCCGGTCTACATGGTGTAGGTAAAGGGCAAAAAAAGTCGCTAATTAGTGGCACTGAAGTATGCACCCGGCGTGTAAACTTCTTCTTTTTATTTACCAATGTCGCTATCTGACTGATCATCCTTTGAGACCACGGAGAACATTAGAGAGAAAGATACGTCACCCAAAACAAATTGACACCTGACTTATATGAGTCAGCTAGAAACTCAAGGCCTGGCCTTTTGTGGGAGAATGCTGAGTCCTTCCCAAAATCGCCTGGATCAACGAAAGATCTGGATAACGCTAGGTTGTGATACTGATGTCTGATTTTACTCATATACATCCGATAGTGAAGGCCGTGAAGTTTGAACAGCCTCACTTAACCCTGGTTTGGTAACCTTTCTAGCGCCCAGGTATCCAAGACCTGTAGATAGAGGCCCACTTTCCATTGGATACTCCGAATAAAAGAAGAAGTAGTTACCTAATCATGGGTCTACACGTAAGATCTCCTTGCGTAGAGGTTAAGGCCCGACGGATTACTTAAATTTAGTTTGACTAACGTTTCCTCATCGACTGCGAGAGTTTGTGGTGTGTGTTCTCGGACCAAAGAAACCAAACAAGCATACCTTTCCTTTAATGGAGTATGTTGGGTATGGTACTCCCTCTTTATCAGCTCGATGTTCAATCAGCATTCCTTCACGGGGATCTTGACCGGATGTAAGTCAAGATTGCTATTATCTTTTTAGAGAACATAAACTTCAAAGCTTCTAGTCTGTCCCAACTCTTTCGAGCCGCTCTCCCAGTCAATGTTCAAAGGCATCAGCATACCATAGAACTTTTGAGCTTGAGAAATGCTTTTGTGGCTTCTTCTCCACACCTTTCTTTAACAACTCAGTTAAAGGCCTGCTGATAGCTCCATACCCCGGTACAAACCTCCTATAATAACCCCTGCAACCCTCGGAGTTCTCTGACATTGGCTGGTCCTGGCCAAGCTGTCATGCCCTCTACCTTGTTTGTATCAGTAGATACCACAATTTCATAAATAATGTATTTCCTTTATGAAATTTGGCTCACCCACAAAAAGTTTGTTCTGCCGGAACACTTCCTCTAGAAACTTGAGATGCTCCACCATGGTAGAACTGTACACTAGAATGTCATCAAAAAAGACCAATACCCCTTTCCAACATATCTCTTTAAAAACAATATTCATGAGTTGTTGAAAGGTTGCCGGGGCATCACCTTGAATTCAAAAAGCCGGTCCTTCAAGCTGTTCTATAGATATCCTCTTCCTTTCATTCTTATTTGGTGATAACCAGCCCTCAAGTCTATCTTAGTTCACACCTCATCCAAAAGTTCCGGTCTTCTATGATAGGAATGGGGTATTTGGAAAACATAGTTGCTGCATTTAGTTTTCGATAGTCGAAACACATTCTCCAGGTTCCATCTTTCTTCAACACCAGAGCTGCTTTGGGGCTTGTACTGGGCCTGATTACAACATTTTGCAACAGCTCCTCTACTATCCTTTCAATCTCTGTTTTCTAGGTGATAGCATTTCATCGAAATACAAATGGTGGCCCACGTTTAGAAATCTTTTTTAGGGTATTCTATTTCAACAGAACAAATCAAACTTTTTATATATTCTATTTCATCTATATAAACTAAACGGCCCACTCAACTTTCTTAATTCATCCAGGAAGTCCTTCTAGGTTTTGGAGGTTACACGGTTTAAGGCCCGGATCGCATAGTTGACTTGATCACGCCTTTTCCCATATAAAATAAGATCTGCTGCCCGGGAGATGTCTTCATCATCATCCAGGCTAATTCCCCGTCTATTTAGAAGCTCCCTGGCTTTAGATTCCAATATATTGTCCCTTTCTTTCGCTGTCTCTATTCTATTGGTGGACGGTCATAACTCTAATATAGGGCTTTGAAGCATAAAAATCAACTACAATCTAGTTTTTTCACAAAGGCTGGTTGAGGCTCAGACTCAACCATTTGTGCTTTGTAGATGATCTTTTTTTTCAGCGGTGGTGATCTGAATTCTATCCAAGAGCTTACTAGTATCATGACTCGTTTTAACAGAGTGTCTGGGCTTTCAGTTAATGCCAAAAAAGTAAGATCTTCTTCAGTGGTATTTCCTTTTCTTTGAAACAAACTATTTTTGAGTGTGTCTTTAATGAAGGGATTTTACCAGTGAAATACTTATACCCTCCATTCATTTCCTTTTCTTTCCAGGCTAGCTCCCTCTGTAGCCGGTGGTTGATGTAGATGAGTATGGGAAGACAATGGTAGTTTCATTCTAGGTCCCACTAATTGTTGAATAGTTGGTTTGAGTTTTTTTTGGATCCATGCAAGCCATTTCTAGTTGAAGTCATAAGGTACCATCCTGTTCCAGCCAGGAAGACAACTCTATCTCACAAGTTAGCTGGATCTTTTATTTAAGCCAAAGGCTAGAAAACCTATTTCAAATGAGTTTGGGCTCCGTTAAGTTATCCTCATTTCCTGAGATAAGCGCAGTTCAACAAAACTAAAAGCTAGATATATCGTTGTAAAGTAGAGCTAGACTGCATGATTGGATTGTGTAGAAGGATAATAAGGATTTTAAAATTCCTTCTTATTTTCTTAAAACGAAAGAATAAAGAGAGTGGGATGGGATGAAAGTAAACGCAAAGAGTTGATTCGATCAAAGAACCTTGCAGCTTTAGTGCAACAAGCCAATCGAAAGCACTCATCTTTATCGACGAAATGCTTTTTGGTCTCTTCCTCACTAAACGCCCGCTTCCTGGCTCCTCCCTCTTTGCCTAGCGGTTAAGTAGATAGTAGGTCCCCCTGGCCCCGCAACCAAGAGTCACTCGTTGAAAGCTGACCAGGAAGACAATAATTGCTATTTCAAGAATGCATGGTTGGAGTTCTTCTATTGACGAAGGGAAGAGGACGGTCTTACTTTTCAGAGATACCTGACTTATTAGTGGACTGGTCATGTCATAGCGGAAGGTCAGAGGTGGGAAACAAGGTAACAGAGGAAATGCTTACTGGGACATAGCCTTCGGTACGAGTTGAAGGGAAGAGGTTTGATTGCTAATAAAATCAGTGGAAGAGCTGCTCGGTGAAAGGCATTCTCTCAAGTAGCAAAGGCAAGATGGAAAAACAGGAATGAAGGTTGCTAGGTACCGCTCTGTGGTAACATCTATCGATTCCGCTATCGAGAAAGTCTGGCAAGGGAAATATCTGGCTGAGGAATTAGAGGAACTTTGGTAGCACTCGGGGACAGAATCAATCAAAGAACTTAAGAAATTGCCCATACCGACAACAGCTCCCAGTTTAGAAAAAACCCTCTCTCATCAGGCAGGTATACCTGACCCTTTTTTAGCTAGTTTCGGGAAAGCAGTAAGTTAAGTAAGTCAAGCCCTTCTAAGCGAAGAATAGCGGAGAGAAATGGTAACATAATAAGGGAAAGGGAGCTAGCTGCTTCCATATCGCCCCCAAAAAAGAACCAAAAAGTTCCAGAGGCATCTTCCATTCATTTTGATTTAGGTCTTTCCGCACCATACTTAGATATTCCCTTTCTATGATCCAGAATTCCTAGCAAATCCTTGACACCTCGAATACGATGGGATTTCACACCTGGCGAATCTTTCACTCTACCTCCTCTGACTAAGACTATAGAATGTTCCTGCGAATTATGACCTTCACCTGGAATGTGAGCAAATATATCATGTCGATTGCTGAACCGTACTTTTGCTATCTTACGTAGAGCTGAATTAGGTTTTTTGGGTGTTCTCGTCGAAACACGCAGGCATACTCCTTGCTTCTGGGATATTGATCCGAAGCTCGAGTACGGTCCGTGCGCCATTTTCCTTCTCTACCATGACGAATCAATTGATTTTTTGTAGGCATCCCTCTTTCCTATGTCCTTCCCCCCTTTGCCCTTTCAAAAGTGGTTACTCCCGATCCGAAGCACCCCTTTTCCATTCATAGAGAGATCCAATCGTCAAAATCAATAGAAAGGCCATCATGGACCAAGATCCAAATAGATCAATCTTGTTAGGAGGTATTGCCCAAGGAAAAGAAAAGGTAACTTCCGGATCATGGATAATAAATAAAATAGGAACTGGATAAAATCGTATATCGAAACGACTTCTGGCATCACCAGAGGGATCGGAACCACATTCGTAGGCCGACAATTTTTCTGGATAGGTCAAACTATTGGAAGCAAATGGAAAAGGAACACCGAGTGAAATCAAAGAAACTACCGGACTGATCACTAAATAGATACAAATAGGTGCAAATTCTGACATCACCAAAGCCCACTTCGTTCTCTCGCTCTCCTTGCGGCTCTCCTTGCCCGCGGAGCGGCATACCGAAAAAAGATGCTCAGATGTCGATTCGAACCACTGAAGGATTTCAAGGGCAATGCCCCTTGCTCTTCCCACTGAAACAAGAAAAAAAGGATTTGCAGTCTAGCAAGAAAATGGATGCGCTAACGCGCAACGACTTTCGCGCTAGTTGCTCAATCCGTTGCTTGTTTTGCTCTAACCAGCTGAGCTACCAGAACCACTTGCCTAAAGTCTCTTTTCTTCATCTATGAGCATCCTACCTGCAGTGGAGGAGCTTGCTCAAGAACCGAGAGCTGGCCAGGGACTGGACGGCCCTTGTTCGGGAAGGTCTTCTTCGCTATAGACGCCATCAAGAACAAGAAAGGGGCGCTCCGCTCCTAGTCACTAAGCAGCTATTCTGTCCGACGGTGGACTCCATCAATCTGAGGTTCTTTCTCTCATGTAATTTCGCCCGCCCGTTCTACTTCCGTGCCGGAGGAAATGGGATTCGAACCCATGATACAATCTTCTTGTATGTCGATCTAGCAAACCAATGCCTTAAGCCACTCAGCTATACCTCCAAGTTGTTGATCGGAATTGGATGTGCCGGGTTGGTTGCCCGAAGATCCACTGTGTAAGCCGTAGCGCGCGTACTCTTCTTTACTAAGCGAGAAAGACTCTATCCAGATCTATGGATCTCCCCAGCGTCCAAGCGAGACCCCATCCAAACCAAATCCACCACTCGTTGGGCGAGGCCTTGCTTTCTATGAACACCTCACCACTGAATGAGAAACTTAGCCTCCAGCCCGACCAAGAGAGAAGACAGGGTCAAGACGACGCCACCCTTTCTCACCTGCCTGAATGGAATGAATATCTCCTTTGTCTAGTCGAGAAGGGAAAAAGCCTGGCGGGGAATAGGACCGTGACTCTTCTAAACCATTACATGACGGAGAAGTCCATTCTCGTCATGATGGATCCACGTCCTACCATAGTGCTCGGAGAACCTGCTTCTAGAAGATTCTATAGTGATCCACTGGAATCGGCCTCGGGTGACGCCTCCCTAGTCGTCGAAAGATTTCATCCCTCGCTCGGTCGTTAAGGTGGGGTGAAAACTGCAATTAATGCTCTATCTCCGTCATAGAATATGGGATACTCACTTTCAATGGCCTCGCATCCCCAGAGCCTCAGACTAGCCTGCCCTCCCAATCGGGGTTATAAAGGGTCCGGTATCAGCAACACCAGCCAATCGTGTTGGTACGGTGGGTTCCCCATACCCACTATTCGGAAAAAACTTGCCATAGCAGCTCAAACCTCCGATCGGGAAATGGGAGTTCTAACCTATCCTATCCCCAATTCCAAACAAATTGATTGGACCGAGGTTCGTGCAGGGAGAGAATAGAAACTAATAACGATGGAGCAAGAAAACGGATGCGCTAACGCGCAACGGCTTTCGCGCTAGTTGCTCAATCCGTTGCTTGTTTGGTTCGAGGTTGAGCTCACCCGCCGCCCTACATCAGTAGTCTTCCTAACTTCTCTTCCCGTTTTTTTCTCTAAGGTAAGGTCCTTCAAGAACAGCATTGTGGTCGCAACGGGGCTCTAGGTGAATATTGTCCGCCCGTATGAGCCGGGTTGTGAATATTTATAGGTCGGGGTCTTTACTGAAAAACCACAATACTACACTACAACAATTTGAAGAAATTCGCAAGTGACTCTAATTTGAATTCACTAGTCGTGCTGAGTTTTTTCTATTTCAATATAAAAAATCCGCCAATCCCGATATTACCACATTTCATTCTGGTCCATTGCCCATTCCTGAATGAAAGAAATGAGCTTTGCCCCTTCACTCACTTCTGAATGACTCCTTTAGCACTCTCTTTTTTATATCAAAAAATAGAAATAGTTTACCTTTACCATACCTTCCAAGCAAGAGTGTTTTATTGCAAGATTAAGTTATTACTGAACAAAGAGAAATTCTCATTATAAAGGATGAGAGAAATTCGGAAGCACTTTTTTCTTATTCTAGCATACGGAATTGAATTGGTCTAATTTAGGACTTTCTAATTGATTTTTATCTTACCTAATTCTATCTACGCCCAAGGGGTAGGTACGTCACAAGCTCTGGGCAGCTATCTTATTCCAAAGAATCTCGCTCCCTAAAAGGTTGCCGATACCATACCTCTATTCAACCCTACTGGATCCAACTGTTTAAGTGTTTAGTCGAGAGGAACCACATTGACACCATGCTTGTGCTAAGCCACAACTCCATCAAACTAATCTGGATTTCTTCTTGTTTACGAATAATGGGGCATCTTCCTAACCCTATCAAACCTCTTTGCAACTACTTCTCTTTGTTCTCAGCAGCCCGAAGGATTTTTCGAGTCTCAAAGTCCTGTTAGAACTCCCGCGCTTGCTCCTTTGGAGCCAAATGGATCTGAATTTCGGTAAGATAATACAAGAATCGTATTTGGTTGGGTTCTA
This sequence comes from Aegilops tauschii subsp. strangulata, assembly GCF_002575655.3. Classification (NCBI taxonomy): domain Eukaryota; kingdom Viridiplantae; phylum Streptophyta; class Magnoliopsida; order Poales; family Poaceae; genus Aegilops; species Aegilops tauschii. The sequence continues at coordinate 83,946,817 of NC_053039.3, read as the reverse complement.
ACTCTGCTATTCAGTATGGCGCGGGTGTGATACCGGTGAAGAAGCGAGTAGTTGACAGTCAGGGAAGTAGATTCCTTTAAGGAGAGAAATTCATTGGTTTAGCCGTTAGGCGGAGCTTCTTTACACGTCGGTAGCGGAACAGCCCAGGCTGCTTAATATGCTCTTGGCACAAAGGTAATAGAATGGGAGTCTGACGACACCCGGTACTCGGGATCTCCTGCTTGAAGAAGCAAGGAATTTCAATTACTCAACCGTTGAATAAAATAAACTAGATACCCATGTTTCCAATATTTACTTCTCTTTACTTGCAGGATCTGGCCTAAGTATAAAGTAGATTTGCTGCACAAGCTCAAGTGTAGGAGGAAGCAGGGGTGGCGAACAAAATGTTGGTATGGAAGATCTCTTGCTCCCCCTGAAGGGTTCTTAGATTACCAAGTAAGGGAGGGAGGTAGGTACCATGGTTTCCTTCTTTTATTGAATACCAGTAACGCGAGTAAACATTTAAGTGAGAAGTTAGGTAAGCGTTGGCAATGGCCAAAGCCTTTACTCTTTACTTCTTGACTATAGTAATAGTAAATAATGTCACTAGATTTCGGCATAAATACTAGCCAGGTACCATTTCTGTAACACCCCAAAATTTTGACCTTGTTTTATTAATTAAAATTTTGCCAGGAAATTAAATTTTTATTTTTCTGGATTTCTCCTTTGATTTCAGAACCCCTCTTCCCTTTAATATTGTGAGTTTTTCCCTCAAGTGGAAACTTTCTTTGGACTTATGTGCCCTCTTTATAAAAACAATTCTTTATCAGTAGATTTTATTTGCATAATTATTTTTCATGAGCTTTATTCTTTTAAAATGATCTTTCATAAAGTTGGAGCCCCTTTTTGCACTACAACCATTTGATAGATGCTTTTAAAAATTTCCACCAAAATTTGGGGATGTCATGTGATGGTTCCACATCACTTTCATGCAAAAATATCTTGTGGTCATTGGAGATTTTGAGCCCTACATCAATTTTTCAAATCTGGTCCAGTGGGTGTTTTTGCACTACAACCTATTTAAATATTCTTCTAAAAATTATTCCAAGTGTTTGGAGATGTCTATTGATGCTCATAACTCAGCCTCATGCAAAAACCCAGTGTTGTTCTTTGAAAAATTTGAGTGAATCATCTTCATTTCCATTTTGGTCCAGTCTGGTGTTTTGTACTGCAACCCCATTTTATTTTGCTCTAGTACCTTTGAGCTTTTTCCTACCTATAGTTCTCCTTAACAAACCCTTAAGTCCAGGAGATTGGACCCATTGGCATATTTTGGTGCATGCAATGATAGCCTTTAGTTTCTGCCCAAAACTGGTTTTCTCAAAAACTTACACTATCAAGTTTCTGTTTTTGCCAAACTAACCTTGCCACCTTCTTTAGCTCCTAAAGAGACTAGGTTCTGGAGAGTTTGGCCACCCCAAGAGTTGCCTAGATGCCCATGGCATTCTGTCGAACACCCTGTGTGCAGAGACAATTTTGGCATGTCCTCTGGTTTGCATTGTGGACTTGAGCCCCTGACCCATCCAGCATGTCCACTAACCTCCCAGATGTCTCTAACCCTGGCCTGTTAGCTGCCAGCCTCACCCAGGCTCCCTAGCGCGCACTGGCATTTCGTCGAACACTTGCTATGCGTGCTCTGGGCGCGCCCAGAGCGCACGTTTTGCACGCGCGCGCACTGAGTCGCCGCGCCGCACTGCCACCCTCGACGCGACCCGTCCCTGGCCCCTGCTCACCTGCTGAGCAGCGCACTAGCCTCGCCCACTCCCCACGCCAACCCTGGCGCCCCACAGCGCCGCTGGCAGAGCTCTTGGCGGCACGCCAGCGTCGGCAGCGGGTTCTGCCGTGGACGGCGCCGCCCAAACCGCCCACGCGCGCCAGCTGCCCCCTATGAACAGCCCGAGCTCATCCACTTGCTAGTCGGCACGCGTTCGTCGCTGCCACGATGCCCTGCAACTAAAGCAACGGCGACTCGTCGTCGATCTTATCCCCGCCGCGGAGCCAGCCCCGTCACGCTATAAAAGGAGGCCCCGTGCTCCTCCGAGCACTCAGGCAACCCCAGGCCACCCCCTTGGTTTCCCCTTAGCCAGCAATCGTCGGGGAGAGTCCTTCTTCCTCGTCTCCGGCCAGCTCGACCGCCGCCGAGCTCTGGAGAAATTCGTCGCAGCCAGGCCCTCCCTTGCCAATCCAACACCACCAAGAGCTTCCCCGTAGTCAGGCGGAGCTGCCTAGCGCCTCAGCTTCGACCAAGGACCACCGGAGCCCCAAGTCCACTTTGCTCCCGAACCTCCGTCCGCCGCGGAGCTCGCCGCCGGTGACCTCCTCCGTCCCCACCTGCCTAGCACCCATCGGGAGGACCGCCCCAGTCTGGCGGATCCATCCCTACCCTCGGGACCCCGTGGGGAGCTGCCGTTCGCCGACGGCGATCGCCGGAGCCCCGCACCGCTCGGGCAGAGAGAAGGGAGGGAGAGGAAGAACGGTCAAACCTGACCAGTGGGCCCCCCTGGACCCACTATCAGTGACCCGCGCGGCCGTTCTCTCTGTTTAAGTGAAAGCGCAAAGATCCAGAGTACGTCACCTCTGCCTTGAAAGCGTATTTTCCCCGAAGCGTTTTCCTTTTTCTGTTTTTATTAAAATAGAACTTTAACTGATGTTTGACTGGCTATAACTTTTAAAATAAAACTCCAAATGAGTTGATTCTTTTTCCTACCTCTCTCAAATTTCATCTAGTTTATTTTAAGATTTATTTCAAAAATATTTGAGACAACTTTTTGTACTGTTTTTGAAATATGTGTTGTTTGTATATTTCTCAAAATAGGATTTTTGGAGAATAAGGCAACCTTCAAAAGTGCACCCCCACATGCATACACTTGAAGGCAAGCATTCTGAAACCTGGTTAATATTTTTGGATGTTGTTGATAAGTTTACAACATCAACTTGACTTGGAGCATACGCTATTTTATGTGACGATAAAAATCATATGCATGAGTGCATAGTGGAGTTTTCTTTGCTGTGAGAAATGGATATGTTGGTGATGGTATTCATCCTCGAAAGCTTCCCTTGCATACCGGAAGGAAGCCGGGAAAGTCGTGGTCTTGGGTAGACACGGGCTTGTCCCTAGTACCTCGTCGGGACGAGCATGTCCGGTATGGCATGGTGAGGCTTGACGAGTGATAAGTCTACCTGTTAATGGAAATACTTATGTTATGCTAATCATGCAGAGAATACTTGAACCTCCTGAGTCGGCCATAGATTGAGTCTTGTCCAGTAACCCCCATACTTGCTTTGTACTACCACTTGTCCCTGCCATAGGTAGGGTACGGTTCAGTAAGTTGTCAACCCCGTACAGAGAGGCCGTGATGAGGGTCCCGTGGCCACGGATTAAAGCCTGTCATCCGGTCCGGGGCATGGGTGTTTCTGGTTGGGACCGAGAGGGGGGCCACCCCTTAGAGCACGCGTATAGAAATTTGATCCCATGCTACATCGAGGTTGTAGCCTCCCCACTTAGAGTTTGGCTTGACAGGTGTTGTGGGTGATTCCAGACATCGGTGAGTTAAGCTGGTGTGTGCAGGTCAGGAGTGTTCTCAATCAAAAGACCGTAGACGAAATTTGTCCCGATGGACTAAAGAAATCCGTTGACCGTGGGTAAAGAGTACACCCTCTGAAGAGATTATACATCTATTCGAATAGCCGTGTCCATGGTTAAGGACTACAGTCTGGGATAGGTCAAGTGTCGGTCTTAGTGTCGGTCTTCGGAGGAAAAACGGCTAAATCAGAACCTTGATTATGGACTGTGACATATGTGGATTATGATCATTATTATTGTGTACTAACCATTTACTTCATTTGTATTTTTGAGTACCCCCAGGATGGTTCTACCTCCTGGATACCCATTACCATTATTCTATATAAGCCCTTTATGTGGTGTCGCATAGACGCCCGACTGTGGCATGCCTGTCATTTCTGTTATTTATAAGCCCTTTATGTGGTGTCGCTCAGACGCCCGACTGTGGCATGCCTGTTATTTATAAGCCCTTTATGTGGCGTCGCCCCGACGCCCGACTGCGGCATTATTATTCTTGCAGTTTCCTCTCGAGGAGTCATTCAGACCCTCGTTTGGCACCCAGTATTTTATTTTTGGTTATTTCTAACCACAGGTGTGCATCATGGGTTTTCGTATATTTCGTGACAGACGTTGTGATCACATAATAATCCGGAGCATGTTTGATATATTATACCCGTGTTCCTGATGTTTGCGAGTACATTCAAACGTACTCACTGGCTTGTCCCTGGCTATTGTCTTGGCCAGATTTCTTCCGCGGAGAAGAGTGTTACGACGACGGCCCCGGAACCTACGCAGTGTTGTCAGCAGCCTCGCGAAGATAGGAGTTATCCTGGTCAGCTGTTCTTGTGGGAAATGGAGTCCCATAGACGCAGATGAACCACAAACCGCTTCCGCCATCAACCACTAGAAACCAAGTGTTGTACTCATAGGCCACAATGGTCTTGTACTTCATATTTTGTACTTTGCTTGGAATTCTTGTATCAAGTTGGTGCCTCATCAGCTAACAGTAATCCTGGGGCTGGTGAGCACAAAGGCCGTTTTCAGGGAAATTAATATCCCGAAAATCCAGTCGTGACAGACTTGGTATCAGAGCCAGGCTGACCATTGGCTAACCCTATCTTAGCCAGGTCAATAAACTTAGGTTGACCAACCCACCAGACCTTAACCAAACCCCAGCCAAGCTTCTCGCGTAAGATAGCCACACAGTGACCCCGACGCTTTTGGCAGTCGGTGCCCAACCTATCAGCTTAGCCTGTCGATCACGCGCCAGTGACCGACACCTAATTTGTCTCATTCGCAAGCGTGCGAAGGAAGACTCCGCCACTTTTTCTATAAAAAGGCCACGCTAGCCTCAACCCAGCACATCACAGCCTCTTTCCCAAACCAAGCCACGATGCCTGGCCCCATTGTTCACAATGAGACCACAGCAACCAACCTTGGAGGTTTCGTGACCATGCTCGCAAACCTCACCCGCCGTGCCTATGCATTAGAGGAGCCCCCAGAATATGTTGTGTACCAAGAGCTCATGAACGGTGAGAGCCATCAGTTCTAGGCCACTGTACACATTTATGGTAGGGGTCTATCGCCAGAATGCCCCTACAGGTTCACGGGAAGGACCACTCCCTTGAGCCGCAAGCCATCCAATTGGCAGCTCGAGAAGCTATAGTCCAACTCCGGCATTTGTCGCCCAGAGTTAACTGTCGCTCGTTCTACTACTACCCCAGTCGTAACGGGTATGGTAGGACGCCCCTAGTTGCCAACGGAGATCACGAGACGGATCCTGCACTATTGCATCTGGTGCGCTATGTGAGTGCACTCGAGGGACTATTCGATCAAATCACCCTTGATCTGATCACAGCTCGTAGAGAACTGTTTCGCCGAGCCCTGGCGATAGGAGAAGTGGAGCCCGACACCGACAACCCAGTCGTGCTGTTCGGACACCCGATCGAGCCCTTGAGGTCTGCCCCAGCCATCGACCAAAATACTTTGATGTCCCCAGAAGTGCTTCGTCGCCTTTTGGGAACACACTCCAACGGGATTGTGGCCAGCAACCCCCGCGATGGTCATCACCGCTACCCCGACCCTGCAGCCCCTCAACCTCATCCGGCTATTCCCGACGGTGAAACCCGTGGGGAAGATTCGACGTCCTCTAGGCAAACCCGCTTAGATATTAACGGAGTAGACTAAGTCACTCGAATAGTAACGAGCCTTATTATTTCTACGCCTTGTAATTGTGTGATCCTGTATCGCCATTATCAAAGGATGTCTGCTTGTGCGCCCCAGTACCAAAGACGATTTCTCCGGACCCTGTCCTTTTGCCGTCTTTATTATAAACGTCATAGCTGTGTTTATTTGTGTGTTGCAGCTTTATGTTTGTACCCAAAATTCGTGCTATGCGCAAACTCTTGTTTTCAACTTTTGGGTGTATTTTTTTTAAAATCAACCCTTAGCAAATCTCGAGGACGAGATTTTTTTTCTTAAGGGGGGTAGTGTTGTAACACCCCAAAATTTTGACCTTGTTTTATTAATTAAAATTTTGCCAGGAAATTAAATTTTTATTTTTCTGGATTTCTCCTTTGATTTCAGAACCCCTCTTCTCTTTAATATTGTGAGTTTTCCCTCAAGTGGAAACTTTCTTTGGACTTATGTGCCGTCTTTATAAAAACAATTCTTTATCAGTAGATTTTATTTGCATAATTATTTTTCATGAGCTTTATTCTTTTAAAATGATCATTCATAAAGTTGGAGCCCCTTTTTGCACTACAACCATTTGATAGATTCTTTTAAAAATTACCACCAAAATTTGGGGATGTCATGTGATGGTTCCACATCACTTTCATGCAAAAATATCTTGTGGTCATTGGAGATTTTGAGCCCTACATCAATTTTTCAAATCTGGTCCAGTGGGTGTTTTTGCACTACAACCTATTTAAATATTCTTCTAAAAATTATTCCAAGTGTTTGGAGATGTCTATTGATGCTCATAACTCAGCCTCATGCAAAAACCCAGTGTTGTTCTTTGAAAAATTTGAGTGAATCATCTTCATTTCCATTTTGGTCCAGTCTGGTGTTTTGTACTGCAACCCCATTTTATTTTGCTCTAGTACCTTTGAGCTTTTTCCTACCTATAGTTCTCCTTAACAAACCCTTAAGTCCAGGAGATTGGACCCATTGGCATATTTTGGTGCATGCAATGATAGCCTTTAGTTTCTGCCCAAAACTGGTTTTCTCAAAAACTTACACTATCAAGTTTCTGTTTTTGCCAAACTAACCTTGCCACCTTCTTTAGCTCCTAAAGAGACTAGGTTCTGGAGAGTTTGGCCACCCCAAGAGTTGCCTAGATGCATGGCATTCTGTCGAACACCCTGTGTGCAGAGACAATTTTGGCATGTCCTCTGGTTTGCATTGTGGACTTGAGCCCCTGACCCATCCAGCATGTCCACTAACTTCCTAGATGTCTCTAACCCTGGCCTGTTAGCTGCCAGCCTCACCCAAGCTCCCTAGCGCGCACTGGCATTTCGTCGAACACTTGCTGTGCGTGCTCTGGGCGCGCCCAGAGCGCATGTTTTGCACGCGCGCGCACTGAGTCGCCGCGCCGCACTGCCACCCTCGACGCGACCCGTCCCTGGCCCCTGCTCACCTGCTGAGCAGCGCACTAGCCTCGCCCACTCCCCACGCCAACCCTGGCGCCCCACAGCGCCGCTGGCAGAGCTCTTGGCGGCACGCCGGCGTCGGCAGCGGGTTCTGCCGCGGACGGCGCCGCCCAAACCGCCCACGCGCGCCAGCTGCCCCCTATGAACAGCCCGAGCTCATCCACTTGCTCGTCGGCACGCGTTCGTCGCCGCCACGATGCCCTGCAACTACAGCAACGGCGACTCGTCGTCGATCTTATCCCCGCCGCGGAGCCAGCCCCGTCACGCTATAAAAGGAGGCCCCGTGCTCCTCCGAGCACTCAGGCAACCCCAGGCCACCCCCTTGGTTTCCCCTTAGCCAGCAATCGTCGGGGAGAGTCCTTCTTCCTCGTCTCCGGCCAGCTCGACCGCCGCCGAGCTCTGGAGCAATTCGTCGCAGCCAGGCCCTCCCCTGCCAATCCAACACCACCAAGAGCTTCCCCGTAGTCAGGCGGAGCTGCCTAGCGCCTCAGCTTCGACCAAGGACCATCGGAGCCCCAAGTCCACTTTGCTCCCGAACCTCCGTCCGCCGCGGAGCTCGCCGCCGGTGACCTCCTCCGTCCCCACCTGCCTAGCACCCACCGGGAGGACCGCCCCAGTCTGGCGGATCCATCCCTGCCCTCGGGACCCCGTGGGGAGATGCTGTTCGCCGACGGCGATCGCCGGAGCCCCGCACCGATCGGGCAGAGAGCAGGGAGGGAGAGGAAGAACGGTCAAACCTGACCAGTGGGCCCCCCTGGACCCACTGTCAGTGACCCGCGCGGCCGTTCTCTCTATTTAAGTGAAAGCGCAAAGATCCGGAGTACGTCACCTCTGCCTTGAAAGCGTATTTTCCCCGAAGCGTTTTCCTTTTTCTGTTTTTATTAAAAGAAAACTTTGACTGATGTTTGACTGGCTATAACTTTTAAAATAAAACTCCAAATGAGTTGATTCTTTTTCCTACCTCTCTCAAATTTCATCTAGTTTATTTTAAGATTTATTTCAAAAATATTTGAGACAACTTTTTGTACTGTTTTTGAAATATGTGTTGTTTGTATATTTCTCAAAATAGGATTTTTGGAGAATAAGGCAACCTTCAAAAGTGCACCCCCACATGCATACACTTGAAGGCAAGCATTCTGAACCCTGGTTAATATTTTTCGATGTTGTTGATACGTTTACCACATCAACTTGACTTGGAGCATACGCTATTTTATGTGACGATAAAAATCATATGCATGAGTGCATAGTGGAGTTTTCTTTGCTGTGAGAAATGGATATATTGGTGATGGTATTCATCCTCGTAAGCTTCCCTTGCATACCGGAAGGAAGCCGGGAAAGTCGTGGTCTTGGGTAGACACGGGCTTGTCCCTAGTACCTCGTCGGGACGAGCATGTCCGGTATGGCATGGTGAGGCTTGACAAGTGATAAGTCTACCTGTTAATGGAAATACTTTTGTTATGCTAATCATGCAGAGAATACTTGAACCTCCTGAGTCGGCCATAGATCGAGTCTTGTCCAGTAACCCCCATACTTGCTTTGTACTACCACTTGTCCCTGCCATAGGTAGGGTATGGTTCAGTAAGTTGTCAACCCCGTCCTAGCACACACCGTACAGAGAGGCCGTGATGAGGGTCCCGTGGCCACGGATTAAAGCCTGTCATCCGGTCCGGGGGCATGGGTGTTTCCGGTTGGGACCGAGAGGGGGGCCACCCCTTAGAACGCGCGTATAGAAATTTGATCCCATGCTACGTCGAGGTTGTAGCCTCCCCACTTAGAGTTTGGCTTGACAGGTGTTGTGGGTGATTCCAGACATCGGTGAGTTAAGCTGGTGTGTGCAGGTCAGGAGTGTTCTCAATCAAAAGACCGTAGACGGAATTAGTCCCGATGGACTAAAGAAATCCGTTGCCCGTGGGTAAAGAGTACACCCTCTGTAGAGATTATACATCTATTCGAATAGCCGTGTCCATGGTTAAGGACTACAGTCTGGGATAGGTCAAGTGTCGGTCTTAGTGTCGGTCTTCGGAGGAAAAACGGCTAAATCAGAACCTTGATTATGGACTGTGACATATGTGGATTATGATCATTATTATTGTGGACTAACCATTTACTTCATTTGTATTTTTGAGTACCCCCAGGATGGTTCTACCTCCTGGATACCCATTACCATTATTCTATATAAGCCCTTTATGTGGTGTCGCATAGACGCCCGACTGTGGCATGCCTGTCATTTCTGTTATTTATAAGCCCTTTATGTGGTGTCGCTCAGACGCCCGACTGTGGCATGCCTGTTATTTATAAGCCCTTTATGTGGCGTCGCCCCGACGCCCGACTGCGGCATTATTATTCTTGCAGTTTCCTCTCGAGGAGTCATTCAGACCCTCGTTTGGCACCCAGTATTTTATTTTTGGTTATTTCTAACCACAGGTGTGCATCATGGGTTTTCGTATATTTCGTGACAGACGTTGTGATCACATAATAATCCGGAGCATGTTTGATATATTATACCCGTGTTCCTGATGTTTGCGAGTACATTCAAACATACTCACTGGCTTGTCCCTGGCTATTGTCTTGGCCAGATTTCTTGCGCGGAGAAGAGTGTTACGACGACGGCCCCGGAACCTACGCAGTGTTGTCAGCAGCCTCGCGAAGATAGGAGTTATCCTGGTCAGCTGTTCTTGTGGGAAATGGAGTCCCATAGACGCAGATGAACCACAAACCGCTTCCGCCATCAACCACTAGAAACCAAGTGTTGTACTCATAGGCCACAATGGTCTTGTACTTCATATTTTGTACTTTGCTTGGAATTCTTGTATCAAGTTGGTGCCTCATCAGCTAATAGTAATCCTGGGGCTGGTGAGCACAAAGGCCGTTTTCAGGGAAATTAATATCCCGAAAATCCGGTCGTGACAATTTCCCAAACTTGATTTCCTTTTTATGCACCTATTTATGCACCTGGGTCATTGTTCACAAACTAAGACGGCTTAGCCGCCTTTCTTTGGGCCGTATGAAGGAAGTACTTCAACGAATGGGTAGGTTTCCAACCCAACATTATAGGCGGGAAGTTCTCCTTTCTCCAAGTATGCTCATTAGACCGATAGGTGAGTAGCTAGTATAGTAGTAGCCAATACTAAAAACCGATAGTAGAAGGCTCGGTTGATGGCCCTTGCGGAAGTGGCCATGCCGCATCCCTTCAATAGACAATCCTTTTCTCAACGATGCAGTTCGCTTGGAACATGGCACAAGGTGTGACGTTCCGAGCGGTGGAGGACAACCTGTTTGTTGTTCCAGTTTTCTGCCTTGGCGACTGGCAGAAGCTCATGGAAGAAGGGCCATGGCTGTTCCGCAACCATGGCGTGTAAAGAAGCCTTATGACGGGATGGCTAACCCGCGATCTGTGGTTCTGAACCAGATTGACGTCTGGTCGCAGATTCATAAGATCCCGGAACTATTCCGCCTGGAAAACCTGGTGCGGGATCTGGCTAATAAGAAGCAACAATAGAGAATCTCGCCTAGCTCGAGGCTGCGCCTCAGTGCCCTCTGTAAGTACTTTCTAGTAAAAAGAACTACCTTTCAAAGCACATACCATTATGGCTAGCTAAAACGAAAGAATGAGAGTACAAGGTATGGGTCTACGCTTCTAGCTTGCTCTATAAAAATGGAAATTGGATCTCTCTGGTGGGAGCCTGGCAGCGAGGAAAACGGCACCTGCAAGGGTCCAGGTCTCCATGATGAACAACCACGACTTTGATCTTAACGAGCTGCCGCCTGAGCATGAGCAACTCGTTCAGGAGCAGCCACTGTTGAAAATAGCGAGCCTCTAGAGGATGACGCTGATACATCATTTGATTTGTTTCGGGATGCAGAAGAACAGCCTGATGAGTACAATTATGATTATGATGACTATGTTGATGAATCCATGTGGGGAGATGAGGACTGGACAGAACAAGAACATGAGAAAGCGGAAGATTATGTGAGCATCTATGCTCACATCTTGTCCACCCTAGTAAGTGAACCTTTTGTATCCTTTTGCTTATTTTTTGCTGTTCGTTCTGTAAATGACCTTGAGTTGTTTTTCAAATTCTTTCTATAGGTAATTGCAGATATTGACAAAGATGGCGTACATGAAATGGTGATTGCACTTTGACTCAAAAGCACTATTCGATAAGACGTAGTAGAACTGTGCACCCGTTTTTGTTTGAGTTTGAGGCGACCTATACTAAACTATAATAGCAAGGAGAGACAGCAGCTGATACCAGATCATACTACAGTACAGCTAGTGCGTGCTAAAACCCTCCTTGTGTACTAGGCTTATGAATAAACTAAACTGTTGAGACATTGCTAGTGTATGTGACAGGGGAAGCCATGCTCGTTAGAAGAGAAAACAGATGGTTTGAGAAAGCATGGGTTCAAGCTCTAGTGGATGGGTTTGATAGCTGAACGCAAGGATAATTCATCTACGTAGCTAGTTGGTTATGGTGGCGGAGAAGCCCCTCTTTTGCTAGATTGGGCTCCTTTACTACTTTATTTAACCCGGGGTTATACCTAAAACCGGTATCTTATGCGTGTTTGACTAGTTCCATTTCTGATTCTCCTTCTTCGCTGGGGTCTACATACGAAAGAATGGAACACTCGACAGCTTCGATACTCAAATAACCAGCTCATTATGCTTAGGTTGGGTTAGGAAAACAAAGCTTTCCAAGGGACTAGTTCTTTTGTGCATCTGTTTCTTCGTCCGTTCTCTTCACATAAGAAGCCAGCCGCCTACTCCTACTATTGGGTCGGTTGGTCGGTCAAGTGAACCACGCCCAGCAGGTGGGTATGCCGATCAGATTCCTTTGTTCGACATACGTCCATATGAAGCGAGCGCTTCAAAACGAGGCTATTATGCTGAAATTAGGGCTCCCTCTGGACGGGTAGAGCAAGAGGGATAACAAGCACTTGAAAAGGGAAGGAAGGGTCTTAGAACTACTGAAACAATAGTAGAACTCTTCCAAATTCAAAATAGGAGAGTGAAAAACAAAAAGAAGACCATTGGGCTACGGAAGACTCCCTCAATCACTCTGTTGGGCGATGCTTCTTACTCTACCTTTTAATTCCTTTGCCTTTCTTCTTCTGATCGATCCAATGGTTCGGACTAGGACACGTAAACCCCGAAGGGAGATTGACCCTACCTAAGTATTTTCTTAGATAGAAGTGGTTGGTCAAGTGTGAGTCACGCCGGGGCGGGTAGACCCACTTTTAATACCAACGCCCAGATCAATGGAAAATGGAAGTTTCTAGAATTGCTGCTCTGTTCTGTTCAAGAAGTCTTTCTCCAGGGTTCGGTTCAGAAGGCGGGATGGAAGAGAGAGAATGGGCTCATCGTGCGACAAGGTCGATCGATCACTCAAACTGTTCGGTATCTCTACAATTTGAGTGAGCTGTGTTGCGAAGGAAAATGATGAAATTGCTTACTTTTCACAGGCGTGAATTATATCTTCGATTAGATAGTTTCCATGCTTTTGATAAAAAGATGGGTTGGTATCTGAATGAAAGTCGGTAAGCAATCAATCTAGTGCTGTCCTCGGCAGACCAGGAAATGTAATAAAGTTTGGAGCCTCATCATTGGAAAGATTGACAACTTAACGGTCTGAAAAACTATTCAAAGAGTGACTTTTAAGCCCCACTGGTTCACTTTATTTTCAACGGACATTTCCTCCCTCGTCAGCAGCTTCATTACCTGCTAAGTCTGGAAGGGTAGTAAAATCACTCACAACAATCAATCTTTTCTTATGATACTGATACGGTGCAAATGGTGACACCCCCGAATAATGTGTCTGTGCATTCGTGTCTGTCTTCCCTTAGATGTGAGGAATCGATTCTCTATTGAAATCTGGAATCACACGGTATCCTTTCTTTAAAAACACATGAACGGGTGCCCTGAATGAATAAGAAATCGCTGCTATAACAGAGAGTTGCCCCAGATGATACAATGTGGTTCTCTACTTTCGGCTGGCTGGCAGATCAGCGTATTTATACGAAAGAGTAGACAAAGGTTCTGATAGGGATAACTACTACCAAGAAGCGAACTCAGAGAGATGAAGAGAGAGAAGTTAGCCGCAACCGATCAACGGAGGAAGCAGGCTTACAAGAAACTGATGGGACGATCGAAACAAGAGTGATAACAGGTTTCTAGTTGACAACCTTCCGCATTTCTTATTGGGATAGATTTGATACATTCCTATTTCCTTTACCCTCCCATGAGGAAAAGCTGGTGTGATTAAGGATATCTAAAGAAAAGCTCATAGTGTTATGCCTTGTAGCTTATTCCACTCTCTATAGTAGTTCCCTTGAATTCAACGCAGTGAAGACAGTTTCAATCGGGTCGATGGACCCTTGGTTGTTATTGTGATAAGTCGCTATTATCAAATAAATAGTCATTTCTTGCTCGATTCGAGAGGTGATTTCATTCCACAGTGACAATTCATGTTGAACGCGTCCTCCGGCATTCATGATTCTTCCTACAGAGGGCACTACTGGCAAAGAATAACCTTTCCACCTGGTGAGAAAAAGAGACAGAGGTTTGCACTTGGTCCTCTTGGTTAGGATATAGAGGGGATCTATCAACAATCCCGTCGTCTTCTTCCAGCTTTTTCCTCTGAATTTGATATACTTCAAAAACGAATCACTCTTTTCAGTATGAATGGCTCACTCTCCCATTTTTTCCGGCTAGGGCAGCAGCTAGACCCATATCTTGTGATGGCGAGCATCGATCGAGATCCTTCGGGGAAAGCTAGAACCAACTCTGCGAGGAAAGCGGAAGCAAACAATTATGATGTGGTTGATAGTGTTTTTAGGGATAACCTAAGTCGGTGTTACCCGACATAGTCAATGGGGTACCTTCATTCTTTAACAATTCCGGACATAGGAACAATGAGCTATCTCCATGGCTTCTCTTCCAAACCAATATCGCAATGGATCTATCTTCAGCTTATTCTCTCAATCAATGAATGCGGATCATCGTGGAGAATCAGGGGAAGTGTAGACTATAAGTAGCCAATTTGCAATTCATTTCCTTGGCAATGACGAGTGATGGTATCTCGAAGCCATTCATCTTATCTCTGAAGCAGGAGATTCTTCACCGGACAAAAGATAAGGAAAAGACAAAGAAATCCCATGGGTAGTTTTTGGAAAAACCTATTCTGTAGGAGAGAGAGGCCTACCTATGAAAACTAGTATGTATCTTTTTCTTGGTTTAAGCAGTGCAGGAAATTGTCGGTCCTAAAAACAATGTGTCCCCATGATCATTTTACATCACGATATCTTTTTCTTCTGGTTATGCATTTTCCTCTTCACCTTTCTTTTTATTTATTTGATGGAATCGTCCGGGCAGAAACGGGGAAGAATCTCTTCTGTCGTAGAGGCCTCGTCGAGTGCTTCCGCTACGCCAGGAGATGATGATCCACGAAAAAACAAAGTGGGACGTCAAGACGCCGATGGAAAAGATGGGTTTCGGTCGGAGCCATCCGCAAGCCGCACCCCGCCCAACCCAGAAGTACCCTCCATTTCGTTGTTGGAAAAGCAAATAAAGAATGTTTTGAGATCTTGTTGAAATCGTAAGCTGCCCGAAAGCAAATTGGAAGAAATTTCCAGGGATCTTAACCTAGAAAATGCGAGCGAGGAAAAACTGGTAAAAAACCAGGTCCTCGAGGGCATTTCAAGGCGACACCTTTATTTTTTAAATAACATGAAGGATAAACCCCATATCGACTTAATTGTGAAAGTCCATGATTGGGATCGCGGACGAAATAGAAATTTACTTGTGTAGGTTTCTCATAGCAAATAGAGAAACCAAGGCCCCTACGTACCTACGGGGTAGGTGGGGGGGGGGAAGAAGAGTGGGAACGAGGCCTTCTTTCACTTGTTTGTTTTCCTACAACGGTATCTCCGAACTCAACGGCTCCCACGATTCGGAGCTAAGCGAATTCATACGAGGACTACGAAGTGAATAATTGAATTCCTTCTAGGAGGTCGAGCGCACGCTTTCCTCGCTTTCGAATCAAGGGACAAAGATAGATCCTCGATAACGGCAAAGGGGATAGCCTTGCTTTTGAACATTCATGTGCATATATTTTCATTAGATATGCAACCAAAATCAGCAGGAGAGAAACTTTCATCCCTATATTTCCACTGAAATGGAATTAGTGATACCTTTGCTTTTAGTATGAATTCATGAATCCTGTTTCTAGTGGCGAGTAACTACTACGAAAGGTACGGAAAACGGGATCTACAAGTTCAGCAAAGGCATAATTTTACTTATGGGATGGCTCTACATGTGGTCACATGGGTTCCCCTCTTCAGTCATTTGGTACCTCTCCAACGCTTCCTCCTATTCCTACTGATCAGATCAAAGCCAAAGCTATCTAGTCTTGCATGTTGTCACCCACCGCTCTTCCCAAAAACAAAAAAATTCTATCTTCGGGACTAAAAAAGAATCGGAATGGGAAGTATTTATTTCTTGATTCTCCAGCTAGCATCCTTACTTCCTTCTTCAATGGAAATTCTATGTTTTGGCTCGGTATAAACCAAAAAATGAGAAATTCTCTTATTTGTAGAAAAGTCTTCTTTTCGTTAAATCTGGAGAACCCAGTCGAAACTCTGATTCATGTTTGTGGATTTTAATAGATCTCCTATCTACCCGGAAATGATCTTCTACCTTTACTATCTGTGTTCTTTACATATCTTTTGATTGTTTTTCAAATCATTGTGTCGTTACAAATTCAGTGGTTGCACCCTTGTGAGCAAGTAGTTGCCGGATTGGATAGGATAAGTGAAACAAAGCTACGAAGGATAAAAATTAGCTGAAGAAGTTAAGAAGAGCATTAGTGAAGCGAGAGGAGGACAAGATGGTTGGGAAGAGGAGGAAGGGGTATTAAGGAAAAAAGGGAGGCTTTATGTGGGGACCGCTGGAAATGCAAGAGCCAGGATAGCGCAAGAACTGCATGGGACAGCTACCGAAGGCCATTCAGGTATACTAGCTTCCTATAAGAGAACTAATAGGAACTTTGTCTGGCCAGGAATGGATGCCTCTCTTGAGGACAAAGTGTGACGGTAAAGCAACAACATCAACTCGCAATGGCCCTCGTGCCATGAGACATGGATTTTAGTCGACGTAGATTGGATCGAAAGATCGCACTTCCGCTCTTCTCCTATCGGACTAGTCACTTCCCACGCTCCTCAAGTGAACAGTTTAGCCACTATCCTCCCATATACTCTGCTTTTTCATTGCTTCTGAACTGGAACTTGTTGGTGCATGGATTTCACGTTTCAGCAGCACTTTGGTTTGTGCATGGTTGTGAAAAGAAGGCTTTCTATACACTTATATGAACTTCATTGGCGAAAGAAAGAGAAGCTTGCCTTCATAAAGCACAACCTTTCGCACTCCAATAGGCTTATATTGTTACAAGGTTATGCCCAAAGGTCTCAAAAATGCTGGTGCTACATATCAACGCGCCATGACTAAGATCTTCGATGAGATAATACATAAGATTGTCGAGTGCTATGTAGATGATCTCGTTGTAAAGGAGGTATCCTATGAAGAACATCTTCAACATCTCATAATCGTATTCGACCGCCTAAGGCAACATGCACTCAAGTTAAACCCGTTGAAGTGCGCCTTCATGGTCTCGTCAGGCAAATTCCTAGGGTTTGTCATTTGACATCTGGGAATAGAAATCGACCCGAGTAAAATCAAGGCCATACTCGAAATGCCTCCTCCTCAAAACCTTAAGGAGCTGCGTTCGCTTCAAGGGCACCTGGCATACATCAGGCGATTCATAGCCAATTTTGCAGGAAGAATCCAACCTTTTACAATAAAAACCAAAAAAGACATTCCATTCTTTTGGGATGAAAACTGCCAACAAGCCCTAGATGGCATCAAAAGTTATCTCCTCAATCCGCCAGTCCTGGCTGCGCCGATGCCAGGGAAGGAGCTTATACTCTACACCACGGCCTTGGATGAATCTCTTGGGGCTCTATTGGCACAAGAAAATGAAAACGGGAAAGAGAATGCCCTCTATTACCTCAGTCGTGTGCTCGTAGGAGCTGAACATGCGTACTCTCCTATCGAAAAACATCGCCTTGCACTGGTGTTCCCTATCAAGAAGCTACGGCACTACATGATAGCACATCGGGTCACCCTCATCTCCAAAGTTCACCCACTTAAATATCTCATGACAAGACCAATGCTTACAGGAAGATTGGCAAGATGGGGCCATCATCCTTACTGAGTTCGACATTGTGTATGCGCCGTAGAAGGCCATTAGAGGGCAAGCGATGGCGGATTTCCTAGCAGCACATCATACATATTTCTACAGTAAATAAAATATTTCCATGGATGGGATTGCACGTAGTCCATTCCACCTTTATCTATCTAGGTTATCCGTCTTTCTTAACAATGCAGAATGTGATGATCGATCCCTCTATTATGGGATTTATGTTTATACCAAAGCCTCTACTTTAGATATTTACGCTGATGAAGGAAAGCCTTGTTAAAGACTACTACTTTTGACTTCCTTTTTCATACTATTCTTTCATCCTCCTTTCCAGAACGCTTTTCCTGGTTCAGAAGAATAAGATACTGAAATTGTGGCTGACATATGTAAAATGCCTTCGTCTTGAAGCTACCAATGCACATCACAGTGAAATCATTGTCAATTAATTGTTAGATTCCCCATATCACCCATAGCCACCCAAATCTTTTTTTTGCCTCAAACTCTGCTACCGTATCACTCGATAAGTGTACTTACTCAGGTTGTGCACATGGCTGAGCGAGATCGTCCCCTTTGGCATGAGAACCGCCTACCTATGCTAACATTACTCATGCAGATGGCGGAAGTTAGTAGTTCTCCTATGCCAACATGAACACAAACGAAATCGTCGAATTTCATATAGAAAGAAAAGGAACAACTTCTATTCTCTTTTCTTAAGTATAAGAGGGATAAGTACTTATTCTTGGCTGACGGTATCATTGCTGCTCCCCGCCTAATGCGGATCATTGTTCAATGCTTATGTGAAATCTCAATCCAAAAAATATTCGTTTCGTTGGAAAAACCAATGCCGACGTCAAGATCAGTCTCCTTTCCTTTCAAAAGTGAGCGTGCAGAGCTGAAAAAGATGGAGTTACCTGGAGATGAGATTTCTTTCTACGGATATGAAGGATACAAATATGCTATTTTCTGCTATTCGATCTATTTGTGCATCAAGTCCGAAGAAGATCTCAATCTATAATGAGGAAATGATAGTAGCTCGTTGTTTTAGAGGCTTTCACATATTCAGTCGGAAGAGTTTAGGTAAGACTTTCAAAGAAACTCTTGACGGGAGAATCGAGTCTATTCAGGAAGAATTGCTGCAATTCTTCAATCCAAACGAAGTAATTCCGGAGGAATGCAATGAACAACAATGATTACTTAGGATCAGCTTGCGAATTTGCAGCACCGTAGTGGAATCATTACCAACGGCACGCTGTGCGCCTAAGTGCGAAAAGACAGTGCAAGCTCTGTTATGCCGAAACCTAAATGTAAAGTCAGCAACACTTCTAAATGCCACTTCTTCCCGCCGCATCCGTCTTCAGGACGATATAGTCACATGTTTTCACTTTTTAGTGAGTGAAAGATTTGTATCCGAGTCTACGTTCAAAGCTTCTACCATAGACCTAATTCGAGAAGGTTTGATAGTCCTAAGAAAGGTGAGGGTGGGGGTTCTATTTAGGAAGAATAAGAAGAATCTCATTCATGTGTTCATGCTAACAGAAGAGCGGATAAAATACACATAATACTTTTTTTCAAGAAATTCCTAATGTAACTGATGAATTTGGGATGTCATGCCCCACAAGTTAGTTGTCCAAGTGCTCCCTAGGAGGGCAGTCTACCACACGATAGAGTTTTGAGCCTGGAGCCAAAGCCCCAACCCCTCCATTTTAGGTTTTTATCTAGAAAGAATTTCAGGAAGTCATATCGGCCAGATAAGCCTCTGACGGCTCCATATTGATTTTTCCCAGTTTTCTTTCAGAAGAAGCGGGAGCCATTTTGCATTGAAACTCGGTATCAGCAGAGTCATCTCCTGAGAAAGACTTCTTTCTTATTTATACAAGATTTCAGAGAACATAGTGAAGCCCTCAAAGCGCTAACAAAGTCATAAGTCGAGAAGTTTTTGTCACGACCGGTTTTCCAATAAAACATTTATTGAGAAACCGATCCCTTTTACGGACCAGTAGAGAAGAATCCTTCTTACTGGTAGACGAATTCTTGATTACAGAAATATCCAGGAGTACTAAATATAATACAAGGTTGAGCGGAGGCTGCTCAACAATTTATTACAAGCACGCCGATATTATACATAAAGGCGGATATGACACAATGGATATGGTGGCATAACTACTGACTCGTGATAAAAGCGGTGGTGGATATGTCCCAAAGAAGTGGGTGACATGACTCCTAAACTTTACAGCATCATCGAGCGTTGGAGTGAGGCTCGAGGACTTTTATTTGGGGGGTGGCAGAAGCGTATATAATACAAGTGACCCAAAATGCAGGATCGCACGGGACTGACTGGGACTCCTCTAGGCGTCGGACTCGCTATCAAACTCATCATCCATGAGATCGCCTTCGTCAACATCTGGCCAAATCAACAAGCCAGGTGAGTACTATGAAAGTACTCGCAAGACAGTTTGGACATAAGATATAACAAATGCAAACATGATGCATATGAACAGATTAATAATGTGCACTCAGATAATAAAATAGCAATGCGTGGGAAATAAAAAGGAAGTCGGGCGGTAGTCCTCCCGAGATCCCAATATAATACTGAAGGCCAATCGAGTGTCTGAAATGACTCCTCGAAAGGGTACAAATAAATTAACAATGCCGCAGTCGGGCGTCAGGGCGACACCACATAAAGGGCTTATAATGGAGTATAAAAGACAATGCGTGCCACAGTCGGACGTCTGAGCGACATCACATAAAGGGCTTATATCAGAAGAAAATAACAAGAATGCCACAGTCGGACGTCTGAGCGACATCACATAAAGGGCTTATACCAGAAGTAAATAACAAGAATGCCACAGTCGGACGTCTGGGCGACATCACATAAAGGGCTTATATTAGAAGTAAATAAAAAGAATGCCACAGTCGGACGTCTGAGCGACATCACATAAAGGGCTTATATTTCATAACTCGATATTCCAGTAGCTCATGAAGTTAATTCATTTAAGGAAATACTCAGGTATGAAATAATAAAATGGTTAGTCCATCCACAGGAATAACATTCGACCGGGTTTACCACTCAAGCTTGTTCACTGGCGATTTCCACGGAGACTGACACAGGGACTGACACTGAGACTGATATGGATATGTTGACCAAGGTCCTTGACCATGGACACGATGACTCGGAAGGTTTTGACTCTGCAGAGTTTGTACTCTTAACCACATCCAACGGATTTCAGTAGTCACAAGGGACTAGTTCTGTTTACGGTATTTTAGGAGAAACACATCTAACCAGTACACACCCATTCCACATTCCGATGCCAGGAATCAACCCAAGCAATGTTCAATAAAAATTTTGAGACGGGGAGGCTACAACCTCGCGTAGCATGGGATCAAATTTATACCGCGCGCTCAAAGGGGTGCCCCCCTCTCGGTCCCAACCAGAAACACCCATGCCCCCTGACCGGATGACTGGCTTTAATCCAGGGCCATGGAACCCTCATCCCGGCCCCTCTATTTGGTGTGTACAAGGAAAGAGGTTCGCAACTTACTAAACCGTATTCTTTGCAGAAAACATGTGGCAGCACGAAAAGGGGACGAACGGTAACGTGGCTCGGCCCACGTTAACGTCGAAGTTTGTCGGATGACATAAGACTGGCATGCTACAACAATGCCATCTTACTACCTCTCATGTCACCACATGATCAGGTCATCTCTCAACCAAAGATCACAGTAAACTTCGAAGCACACGGTTAGTTGCCTGCATGCAACGTAACACTCACCGATGCCCATATGCCATGCACAAACTATTCAAGCAAACATGCAAAACACCCATCATATCAAAGGTTCAAACATGCTTGCATGGTTCGGAGAAGTCGGAGTCTAGCTCGGTGAAGTTCGCGGCTCCGTCACCTCTTCCGGAATCTACGGTATAAAGAAACCGTATACTAACGTGAATACCGTTGCGTGTATAAAAATTGTTCCAAATTTTTTCCAAATAAATACTATAATAAACTAGGCAAAAATATAAGACTGACAAAAAAAGAATCAATCAAAAAGCATCTTTTGTTTAAAAGATATAAGGGTTTTGGTCCAAGGACTGATCTGTGATGAAACAGAAAAGATCTAGGGACTTGTTTGGAAAAGCAGAAAACGCTTCGGTATGAAATACGCCATCCCAGAGAGAAAACGCACTTTGCCCGAAGGCGCCTTCAGAAAACGGTTCGAAGGGAAAGAAAAGAGAGGCTGACGGGGGGGTCCCACCCGTCAGGTTCAAATCCAACAGAGTTCGCCGGCGCCCGAAGGCTGCGGTGGTCGCCGGCGTTGATCCACGGCGAGGCAGGGTGATCGGAGAGTACCTACGGGTTCAGGGTGTTCTTCCGCGTCGGTGGGTGGTGGACTTGGCCGTCGGTGAGCACCACGTCGACTGCGACCGTATCTCCGGCGGACGGTGGTTCGGGCGAGGGTGGAACTCTCCGGTGGGTGCTGCAAACTTCAAATTGGTGCGCGGGTCAGATATGTGGATGCATTAGGAGACTACTGGCATGAGTTGAGAGGCAGGGGTGCACGCACGGGAGTGAATCGTGCTGGATCCCGAAGCGGGTCGAGGCGGCCGGAGTTGGGGAAGAAGACTTCCTCGAGGCTCTCCCAGTGGCTTGGCGTGGTACTTGTGAGGTGTAGGGATGGTGCGTGTTCGAGTTCGAGCTCGGGACCTCCTTTTATAGGCAATCCGAGGAGGTGGCCGTGAACGGGATAACGCCGGCGAGCAATTACGGCGAGGCAGAGGTTGGGCAGGGGGTTTAGGTGGCTAGGCATCATCGTGGTGGATCACTGATACCGTTTCTCCGCTAAACCTCGGCCGGACTTGGTGTAATGCTCCGGTCCTTGACGGAACGGCCGTACGGGCACGACGGCGGCAGGGAGCGCGCTCCGCGCCTTCCAGTTCACGACGATGGCTCTGCGGCGCGCACAGAGGAGGGGAGGGCCACGCGGTGGCCTCTGGTGGCTTGGGCGGTGCTGGACGGCGCCGTCCCACGCTGCACCTCGGCCAGCCCGCCACCGACGTCCGCCAGTGTCCAGGCGATCGAGCGGCGCAGGGATAAGAAGGAAGGAACAGGGAGCAAGGCGCCACCGCGGCTACTGGCGAGATCGAGGTAAGTTTATGAAGAAAACGACACTGACTTTCTGAAACTGTTTACTGAACACTGAACTTTGACAGGTACAGTGCCCTCCAGGTGTTCGATGAAATGATTTGGGCACGAGGGAAATGTTTCTGGAGCTGGGACTTGGTGAGGTGACCTCTTGATGCATCCAGAGGCTGCCTGAATTTTCTCAGATTTTTAGGAGGAGAAAACAATTGAATTTCACCAAATTTGACAAATATGGCCCAAACTTGCAGCAAGCTCATATTGAATATTTTGAACTGGAGACTAGTGGATCTTCATGGATCTTGGTTGAGGGCTCTAAGGACTAGCCAGGGAAATTTGTTTGGAGGCAAAACTCAAAGGAGAAATAGTGGTTCCTTTGTAAATCTCCAAGGGTCAAAATAGAGGACAGAAAAAGTTTTTGATTAGAAATAAATGGAGATAAAATCATGGGGAAGTTTAACTTGCTGGATTTGAAGTATATCTTGACACAAAGGGGGGGAATGGCTTTTGGGAGGGGATTTCCACTTATGTCGTGGCAAGAGGAGATTTTGAAAGGGGAAAGGATCACTCCATAAGCCATAGGGCTATTTTAAAAAGAAAAGATTTTCAAAAGCTTTCCCAATGAAAAACATTGGTGTTGAGTTAACACAAGATGGAAAACCTCCAAGGCCAAAGACCAAGTCTTGGATGAAACCAAATAAAATGCTTGTCATAAAAAGAAAGTTTTTGAGAAGGAGGGTCCTTATAAAAAAATTTAAATAACCTCCTTCAAACCAAATAAATTTTTTGATAAAGCCAAATAAATTTTTTGGGTGTCACAACACCTACCCCCTTAGGAAAAATCTCGTCCCCGAGATTTCAGCTGATCCTCAAATAGATGTGGGTACTCTGCCTGAAGAAAATCCTCTCTTTCCCATGTTGCTTCATCCTCAGTGTGATTGCTCCACTGAACCTTGAAAAATTTAATTGTTTTCTGACGGGTCCTCCTTTCAAACTCTTCCAATATTTTTACTGGCCGCTCTCTGTAGGTGAGGTCTTGTTGCACGTCAATGCTCTCATGCCATACATGCTTTTCTGGGCTGCTCACGCATTTCCTCAACTGTGAGACATGGAACACGTCGTGGACGTCTGACAACTCTTTGGGTAGGTTTAGCTGGTAGGCTACTGTGCCTCTTCGTGCAACTACACAGAAGGGTCCAATAAATCTTGGGGCTAGCTTCCCCTTAATTTTGAACCGTTGCAGGCCCCTCATAGGAGACACTCGTAGGTATACATAGTCACCGGGTTCAAAGCTGACCTCACGATGTTTTCGATCATAATAGCTCTTTTGTCGGCTTTGAGCTGTCTTGAGTCGGTCCCTGATTTGTTTAACTTTCTCCTCGGCTTCCTTGAGCATGCCTGGGCCGAAGATACGACTGTCACCTGTTTCTGACCAGTTTAATGGGGTACGACATCTCCATCCGTACAATGCTTCAAAAGGTGCCATTTGTAGGCTCGTTTGGTAACTGTTGTTGTATGCGAACTCGGCATATGGCAAACTTTCCTCCCAACTGGTTCCATAGGTGAGAACACAGGCTCTCAGCATATCCTCTAGGATTTGGTTCACGCGTTCAGTTTGTCCATCAGTCTGGGGGTGGTACGCTGTACTGAATGCTAGTTGAGTGCCCAAAGCTTGTTGTAAGTGCTCCCAAAATTTTGAGACAAATTGAGTGCCCCGGTCGGATATTATGGTCTTTGGGACTCCATGCAGACAAACTATACGGGAGAGATAAAGCTTAGCAAGCTTCTGAGTGGAGTAGGTCGCCTTCACGGGAATGAAATGTGCCACCTTGGTTAGCCTATCTGTGATGACCCATATGGCATCATTTCCGCGTTGTGATTGAGGTAGTCCGACGATGAAATCCATTCCAATTTCGTCCCATTTCCACTCAGGTATCCTGTTTGGCTGTAGCAGCCCTGCTGGTTTTTGGTGTTCGGCTTTAATGCGCTGACACGAATCACAACATGCAATGAATGTGGCTATATCCCTCTTCATACCGTGCCACCAAAATCTTTCCTGAATGTCTTTGTACATTTTGGTTCCTCCAGGGTGGATTGAATATGGGGCGGTGTGGCTTTTGGTTAGGATTTGCTGTTTAAGGTCCTCAATGTTTGGTACGCAAAGTCTGTCCCCGTACCATAATACTCCCTCATTGTCTATGACGAACTCTGAAGCCTTGCCAAGGCTCATTTTTCTCTTTATACCTTCGATGCTGGGATGTCCATGCTGAGCCTCCTTAATTCGTTCCATTAGGGTGGGCTGTATCTCCAGATTTGATACGCTGCCCTCCGCGACTATCACCAAGTTGAGTTTGGCGAACTCCTACTGAATTTCAGGCCTCAAGTTCTGTAGATTGTCGTTTCCCGAGCTGGGGTTCCGACTAAGAGCGTCTGCCACTACATTTGCTTTCCCTGGATGGTAGTGAATGCCGACATCATAGTCCTTGACTAATTCCAACCAGCGTCGTTGTCGTAAATTGAGCTCTGGTTGCGTGAAAATATATTTAAGGCTCTTATGGTCCGTATATATTTCACAACGATTTCCCAACAGAAAGTGCCTCCACTCTTTGAGTGCATGGATGACTGCTGCTTGCTCCAAGTCATGGGTAGGATAATTTTCCTCATGCTTCCGTAGTTGCCTGGAAGCATATGCGACAAATTTGCCGTCTTGCATCAATACGCACCCGAGGCCCTTCCGGGATGCGTCACAATACACTTCAAAACTTTTGTGTATGTCCGGCACAACCAAAACCGGTGCTGTTGTTAATTTCCTCTTGAGTTCTTGGAAGCTTTTCTCGCACGCTTCAGTCCATACAAATTTCTTGTCTTTCTTGAGTAACTGTGTCATTGGTTTTGCCACAGTGGAGAATCCTTCAATAAACCTTCGGTAATATCCAGCCATTCCTAGGAAACTCCATACATCTGTTACGTTGGCTAGTGGTTTCCAGTCAAGAACGGCCTTGACTTTTTCTGGATCCACGGCCACGCCCTCTTGGGTCAGTACATGGCCTAGAAAACCAACCTGTCTTAACCAAAATTCACATTTGCTGAATTTGGCGTACAATTGATGTTTCCTTAATTCTCCCAATACAATTCTGAGGTGTTCAGCATGTTCTTCCGGTGTCCTTGAGTATACCAGAATATCGTCAATGAACACCACAACAAATTTGTCCATGAATTTCATAAACACTTTGTTCATGAGGTGGACGAAATATGCGGGGGCGTTCGTCAGTCCAAACGGCATTACTGTGAACTCATATAATCCGTATCTGGAGGTGAATGCCGTCTTAGGGATATCTTCTGTCCGTACTTTTAGTTGATGATACCCCGATCTTAAATCAAATTTTGAGAACACCTTGGCTTGTGCAAGCTGTCAAATAAATCATTTATCCGTGGCATCGGATATTTGTTTTTGATGGTGACCATGTTGAGAGCTCGGTAGTCTATACACAATCTCAGTGTCCCATCCTTTTTCTTGGCAAATAATACTGGTGAACCCCAAGGTGAGGAGCTGGCTCGTATAAATCCTTTGTCCAGTAATTCTTTTATTTGCTTCTTTAATTCTACCAACTCGGAGGGTGCCATTCTATAAGGTTTCTTGTAAATGGGGGTGGTGCCCGGTGCTAGTTCAATGCTGAACTCTATTTCTCGGTCTGGTGGCATGCCTGGTAGTTCTTCGGGAAATACGTCGGGAAACTCGCACACCACTGGAACTTTTCTCAATTCTGAAATGTCTACCTTGTTCAACTTTGGTTGCCGTGACCGTGGTCTCTCTTGTGCTGCAACTTTTATTGTCTTGCCGTGATGGTGAGTGAGAATCACGGTCCAATTGAAACAGTCGATAAATCCCTTGTTGGTGGTTAACCAGTCCATTCCTAGGATAACATCCAGTCCTTTATTTTCCAACACGATGAGATTCGCTTGAAACTTTAGTCCTTCAAACTCAATAATCACACCTTGGCAGTAACTCTGAGTGATCTGCTTATTCCTGGGGGACTTGATGATCATGGACTTTTTCAAAGGAAGTATCGGAAAACCATGTTGCAAAACAAAACTCTTCAAAATGAACGAGTGAGAAGCTCCAGAATCAAACAAAACCGTGGCAGGTATTGTGTTGACAGGGAACGTACCGAGTACGATGTCTGGGGCATTCTGTGCTTCCTCCTTGGTCACATGGTTCAGGTGACCCTTCTTGTGATTGTTGTTGGGGTTGAAATTGTTACGCTTGGGGGCTGGATTATTTCCACCATTGTTCGGCTTGGGGGCCGAGTTCCTTGGTTTTGGGCATTGTTTGGCGTAATGCCCTTCCTCCCCACAAGCATAGCAAGTGACACCTGGGCGGTATGTAAAGTCCTTGTCCCTTGAATGGAAATGTTTGGTTGGCCTTAGAGGAGTGGTCGTGGAATTTCTCGCTTCATTCCTCTGAATATCAGTCTTGCTCCGGTTGTTGCGAGCATGATCGTCTTGTCCCTTTTTCGCTTGCGAATATCCTCCAGGCTGCGGCGCTCATTCTCCAAGGTAATGGCCTTGTCAACCAGAGTTTTGAAATCGGGAAAAGTGTGTACGACCAGTTGGCATTTTAGTGCTGGCGCCAGGCCGTCCAAATTTTTTTCCATCCTTTTATTCTCAGTCATATGCTCATCGTAGGCATAACAAGATAGTTGAGTAAACTGACTGTTGTATTCAGTCACTGTCATGCCTCTCTGCTTGAGGTCATCAAACTCCCTTTTCTTGATCTTTATAATGCTCCTGGGGATGTGTGCCCCACGAAACCTTCCTTAAACTCTTCCCAAGTGATGTTATGTTCACTGGGGTCCATGTGTAGGAAATTTTCCCACCATGCTGCAGCTGCTCCAGTGAGGTAGTGCGGTGCATAAAGCACCTTCTCACGATCTGAGCATTGTGCAATAATCAACTTCCTTTCGATGTCTCGAAGCCAATCATCGGCCTCAAGTGGTCTATCTATGTGAGCGAACGTTGGAGGACGTGTCTTCTGTAGTTCAGACAACTTGGAGTGCGGTTCGTATGGCTCACGGTGATTTCCCATATTTATAACGTGATTCATCATTTCTTGGTGCTGCTGCTGGCTTTGTTCGAAAAGGCGGCATACTTGAGACAATGCTGCCTCGCTATCCTGCTGACTAGACTGCCCCTGCGTGAAGTTGTTGCTTGTCTGGGTCCCATAAGCTTCTTCCGGTGGATTTGGCATGGAACGAGTCCAGGGACGAGACATTTTCCACTCTGGGGTATCACAAGGAAAATTTTGCAAAGGCAATTTTTTTAAAGACCTCAAGATTTTTCAAGAAAAATACTTGATTGCGCACGGAGAAGGACTGCCCAGTACATATCTTACACGCGATTCATAAATATACGATACATCACTCAGGATGTGCGTACACATTCCTGACATGTTATTTAGGCTAGTGCACTTCTCCGAGTCCCTACATGATGCGCACACACACTACTACTCACCAAACCTATGTACAGATAAACATATCATACAAGCGGGTACATCACACGGCCGCTAGGCGTACTCAGTCGGAGATGGTGAAAACTTCCTTCTGCCTGCCGAGTGTAAGACCCAGAGGTGCAGGAGACTCTACCTCCTCCTCCTCCCTAATAGGCTCCAGGCGCGTAGCACTGCGCTTAGGAGTAGGTGCGGGTGCGGTCGGTGGTGCAGCTCTGACTGGAGTAGGAGCAATGACCTGGTCAAACTCCTCAGTGGTAGGCAGACGGCGAGCGGTGGCTAAAATGGCAGGTGAATAGGATGTTGAGGATGAGATGAAAGTCAGTGGCGGTGCCATGTGGAGAAGCTCCCTCCTATTGGCGGAACAGCCCTGAACTGAATCCATACGGGCAGCCACAAGATCGTCCACGAGGTTGTCGAAAGCTGCCTCCAGAGCCTTGAGATACTCAACCAGCATCTCGATAGCTTCATCTCTCTCTCTCTCCCCTATGGCAGGCGAATGCATAGTGACAAGTATATGGCACATGGCATGGGAGGTAGCGGTAGCGACGAGTCTTCATCGTAGGAAGAACATCCCGAAGACGAGCTATCGCCTCACGGGCGGCCATCTGCATGGCATGCCTCTCCAAGGCATGGCCCTTCCCACAAAACGGAAGTGGCGAGACGCAAAACGCCCTCCCTTGAATTGCACCACGGCCTGGTGCATAGACACGTCGTCGCTGAGCTTGTGCTGGTAAAGCGTGAACTCTGGACGAGTCGCTGGCCCGATCGTGAGCTTGGTGATGGAGACGAGAAGTTTGACAAACCCCTCGGGCACATTAGTGAACACCCGTGTCTCGCAGTCGTTGCCAGCCATCTGCAAAAGTAGGCAAAAATTCTGAGTAGTCAAATCATAAATTTATGACGACCAACAGCAAATAGCTACATTTGCAAAATGCTGAAAAAGCACTAAAAACACTAATAACCGATTAGCGATCGCACCTAGTGGCTTCCTACAGTCAGCCTGGCTCTGATACCAAGTTTATCACGACCGGTTTTCCAATAAAACATTTATTGAGAAACCGATCCCTTTTACGGACCAGTAGAGAAGAATCCTTCTTACTGGTAGACGAATTCTTGATTACAGAAATATCCAGGAGTACTAAATATAATACAAGGTTGAGCGGAGGCTGCTCAACAATTTATTACAAGCACGCCGATGTTATACATAAAGGCGGATATGACACAATGGATATGGTGGCATAACTACTGACTCGTGATAAAAGCGGTGGTGGATATGTCCCAAAGAAGTGGGTGACATGACTCCTAAACTTTACAGCATCATCGAGCGTCGGAGTGAGGCTCAAGGACTTTTATTTGGGGGGTGGCGGAAGCGTATATAATACAAGTGACCCAAAATCCAGGATCACACGGGACTGACTGGGACTCCTCTAGGCGTCGGACTCGCTATCAAACTCATCATCCATGAGATCGCCTTCGTCAACATCTGGCCAAATCAACAAGCCAGGTGAGTACTATGAAAGTACTCGCAAGACAGTTTGGACATAAGATATAACAAATGCAAACATGATGCATATGAACAGATTAATAATGCGCACTCAGATAATAAAATAGCAATGCGTGGGAAATAAAAAGGAAGTCGGGCGGTAGTCCTCCCGAGATCCCAATATAATACTGAAGGCCAATCGAGTGTCTGAAATGACTCCTCGAAAGGGTACAAATAAATTAACAATGCCGCAGTCGGGCGTCAGGGCGACACCACATAAAGGGCTTATAATGGAGTATAAAAGACAATGCATGCCACAGTCGGACGTCTGAGCGACATCACATAAAGGGCTTATATCAGAAGAAAATAACAAGAATGCCACAGTCGGACGTCTGAGCGACATCACATAAAGGGCTTATACCAGAAGTAAATAACAAGAATGCCACAGTCGGACGTCTGAGCGACATCACATAAAGGGCTTATATTAGAAGTAAATAACAAGAATGCCACAGTCGGACGTCTGAGCGACATCACATAAAGGGCTTATATTTCATAACTCGATATACCAGTAGCTCATGAAGTTAATTCATTTAAGGAAATACTCAGGTATGAAATAATAAAATGGTTAGTCCATCCACAGGAATAACATTCGACCGGGTTTACCACTCAAGCTTGTTCACCGGGGATTTCCACAGAGACTGGCACAGGGACTGACACTGAGACTGATATGGATATGTTGACCAAGGTCCTTGACCATGGACACGATGACTCAGAAGGTTTTGACTCTGCGGAGTTTGTACTCTTAACCACAGCCAACGGATTTCAGTAGTCACAAGGGACTAGTTCCGTTTACGGTATTTTAGGAGAAACACAAATAACCAGTACACACCCATTCCACATTCCGATGCCAGGAATCACCCCAAGCAACGTTCAAGAAAAACTTTGAGACGGGGAGGCTACAACCTCGCGTAGCATGGGATCAAATTTATACCGCGCGCTCTAAGGGGTGCCCCCCTCTCGGTCCCAACCGGAAACACCCATGCCCCCTGACCGGATGACTGGCTTTAATCCAGGGCCATGGAACCCTCATCCCGGCCCCTCTATTTGGGGTGTAGAAGGAAAGAGGTTTGCAACTTACTAAACCGTATTCTTTGCAGAAAACATGTGGCTGCACGAAAAGGGGACGAACGGTAACGTGGCTCGGCCCACGTTAACGTCGGAGTTTGTCGGATGACATAAGACTAGCATGCTACAACAATGCCATCTTACTACCTCTCATGTCACCACATGATCAGGTCATCTCTCAACCAAAGATCACAGTAAACTTCGAAGCACACGGTTAGTTGCCTACATGCAACGTAACACTCACCGATGCCCATATGCCATGCACAAACTATTCAAGCAAACATGCAAAACACCCATCATATCAAAGGTTCAAACATGCTTGCCTGGTTCGGAGAAGTCGGAGTCTAGCTCGGCGAAGTTCGCGGCTCCGTCGCCTCTTCCGGAATCTACGGTATAAAGAAACCGTATACTAACGTGAATACCGTTGCGTGTATAAAAATTGTTCCAATTTTTTTCCAAATAAATAGTATAAAAAACTAGGCAAAAATATAAGACTGACAAAAAAAGAATCAATCAAAAAGCATCTTTTGTTTAAAAGATATAAGGGTTTTAGTCCAAGGACTGATATGTGATCAAACAGAAAAGATCCAGGGACTTGTTTGGAAAAGCAGAAAACGCTTCGGTATGAAATACGCCAGTCCAAAGAGAAAACGCACTTTGCCCGAAGGCGCCTTCAGAAAACGGTTCAAAGGGAAAGAAAAGAGAGGCTGACGGGGGGTCCCACCCGTCAGGTTCAAATCCAACAGAGTTCGCCGGTGCCCGAAGGCTGCGGTGGTCGCCGGCGTTGATCCACGGCAAGGCAGGGTGATCGGAGAGTACCTACGGGTTCAGGGTGTTCTTCTGCGTCGGTGGGTGGTGGACTTGGCCGTCGGTGAGCACCACGTCGACGGCGACCGTATCTCCGGCGGACGGTGGTTCGGGCGAGGGTGGAACTCTCCGGTGGGTGTTGCAAACTTCAAATTGGTGCGCGGGTCAGAGATGTGGATGCATTAGGAGACTACTGGCATGAGTTGAGAGGCAGGGGTGCACGCACGGGAGTGAATCGTGCTGGATCCCGAAGCGGGTCGAGGCGGCCGGAGTTGGGGAAGAAGACTTCCTCTAGGCTCTCCCAGTGGCTTGGCATGGTACTTGTGAGGTGTAGGGATGGTGCGTGTTCGAGTTCGAGCTCGGGACCTCCTTTTATAGGCGATCCGAGGAGGTGGCCATGAACGGGATAACACCGGCGAGCAATTACGGCGAGGCAGAGGTTGGGCAGGGGGTTTAGGTGGCTAGGCATCATCGTGGTGGCTCACTGATACCGTTTCTTCGCTAAACCTCGGTCGGACTTGGTGTAATGCTCCGGTCCTCGACAAAACAGCCGTATGGGCACGACGGCGGCAGGGAGCGCGCTCCGCGCCTTCCAGTTCACGACGACGGCTTTGCGGCGTGCACAGAGGAGGGGAGGGCCACGCGGTGGCCTCTGGTGGCTTGGGCGGTGCTGGACGGCGCCGTCCCACGCTGCGCCTCTCTGGCAGCCGCAGCGGGCGCTGCTGCCGCCGCGCATGGGGCGCTGCACCTCGGCCAGCCCGCCGTCGACGTCCACAAGTGTCCAGGCAATCGTGCGGCACAGGGATAAGAAGGAAGGAACAGGGAGCAAGGCGCCACCGCGGCTACTGGCGAGATCGAGGTAAGTTTCTGAAGAAAACGACACCGGCTTTCTGGAACTGTTTACTGAACACTGAACTTTGACAGGTACAGTGCCCTCCAGGTGTTCAACGAAATGATTTGGGCACGAGGGAAATGTTTCTGTAGCTGGGACTTGGTGAGGTGACCTCTTGATGCATCCAGAGGCTGCCTGAATTTTCTCAGATTTTTAGGAGGAGAAAACAATTGAATTTCACCAAATTTGACAAATATGGCCCAAACTTGCAGCAAGCTCATATTGAAAATTTTGAACTGGAGACCAGTGGATCTTCATGGATCTTGGTTGAGGGCTCTAAGGACTAGCCAGGGAAATTTTGTTTGGAGGCAAAACTCAAAGGAGAAATAGTGGTTCCTTTGTAGATCTCCAAGGGTCAAAATAGAGGACATAAAAAGTTTTTGATTAGAAATAAATGGAGCTAAAATCATGGGGAAGTTTAACTTCCTGGATTTGAAGTATATCTTGACACAAAGGGGGGGAATGGCTTTTGGGAGGGGATTTCCACTTATGTCATGGCAAGAGGAGATTTTGAAAGGGGAAAGGATCACTCCATAAGCCATAGGGCTATTTAAAAAAGAAAAGATTTTCAAAAGCTTTCCCAATGAAAAACATTGGTGTTGAGTTAACACAAGATGGAAAACCTCCAAGGCCAAAGACCAAGTCTTGGATGAAACCAAATAAAATTCTTGTCATAAAAAGAAAGTTTTTGAGAAGGAGGGTCCTTATAAAAAAAATTAAATAACCTCCTTCAAACCAAATAAATTTTTTGATAAAGCCAAATAAATTTTTTGGGTGTCACAGTTTTCCAAATAGATACCTCGTTTTTCCATTAAGTGTGCGTTGTCTGATGAAGAATAACGGGGGAGCCAACTCAATAACCTAGCGGAGGAACCGTCCGGACTTGAAACAGCGGATGCAACCCTTGCATTTCATTCTTTTGTTCTTACTCTATTTTCGCTTTGGCACTCACTTCCTTTGGAATAAGGGCCTTTTTCGTCTCTACTCGTTCCATTGACCATCAAACAATTTCTTAATTATGTTATGTCAAATGATGGGAAAAAGGAAGGAGTAATAAAAAAAGACTAGAACTACCCGATCCATTGATATACGATACGAAGGAAACGGACTTCAATCCCTCATTCTTATTGTTTGTTCTTCTGATCCCCTTGTTTTTCACTCGCTTAATTCGGAAGAGGAAAACGACAGCAGCTGAAGTGAGAAATAAACAACTGCTCGGAAAGCTTCGGTTTGAGCGTTGGTTTTGATGACAGTCAAGAAAGCTCGCCCAAAAGACGTACGTGGAACCAATGATACCAAAAAAAGAATCAAATATGAGGAGAACTGGGTGCATTGGTAAACGGCTCCGCCATAGCTTGTACGACTTCTGAATCCTATTAATGGCGCTCTCTGAATAAATAAGTAGATACAGGCGGACTACATACACGTGCTCTCCGAGTTGGGAAAGTGAGAAATCCACGGTCTTCCATCCGCGGATGTGACAAATCCAATCCAATTTGGTCTTGTCCCGTGGCTCGGACCCGGTCGCGTAAATGCAGTTACCACTACGACGGGATACTCTAGTTATTTACTTTGTTTCAATCCTTATTTAGCCATTCAACAGTAGCGTACGGCCTTTGGAAAGCATCTCTTCCTAGAGGGGACTCCCGCTTGTGATCTTCTTCCTTGGGTCGGAGAAAATAGAACTTACCAATTGGAAATGGAAATGCGGAATGAATTGAACCAAACTATGGAAACTGTGGTTGAGCTTGCCTGTCATCAACGAAGGATGGTTGTGAAGTTGGTGGAAGAAAGCAAACCAATGAATGCAACTAGTCACCCCGAAAGGCGAGCCCATGTCTTTTGAGAAACTGACACAACCTGTTGTGTTGACTTATCTTATACTAAGGGTCCGTCCCAGCCAACAAGGGATTTCTCATAATTCTAGGACGAAACAGCATCATATCTCAGCTTGATTATGAGAGAGATTGAAGTGAAAGAACCCGGTTTCAGAACGTGGAAATGGAAAAGAATGAGGTGAAAGGGCCGACCCATGCGGCCCACTTAGAATGTGCTTTGACTTCCCCAGTTTGTACAATAGCACTATTTTCTGGACCCAAGTTCGTAAGGATTAGGGCACTGGATTGAAGAATGGCTCAGTCCGATAGAAACTTAGGTTGGGCTGGCGGAGCCATGACTGGAGCTTATGTATGACATGTACTGGTGTTTCATTAGTCCCTTGATCAGGTACCCGAAGCTCGCTTTGAGGAAGCAGTGCCATTTGGTTCTTCCTTCTTTCACGTCCATCCGCGAATGATTTGAAAATTCTTTTCATCACTGTTTGGATCGCAGACTTGACCATTGTCTATAGAAAGAAAGTGCTCACTCATTTTCTGTTTGTTTTCATGTGCGCATACACTCAGCCTAATTACTAAATTAGCTAGGAGTTGTTTCCGGGCATACTCAAAAAAAGGATTATTATACACCCCAACCCCATCCCTTGGATAAAAGAAGGTAGCACCGAAGAAAGGAAAGAGCGATATGGTGGTTTTTGTTGTTCCCACGAAGCGAAGATCATTCGCTTGGCGAATGAAGTGGTTTGAGCCCAATCGTGAAACCCACTCCTCAAATGATGGATTAGGTGAAATGAAACATTTACACGTTGTTATTCAAATCCTTAGAAATCATATTAGAGTCTTGCTGGATCCATTAACACAAACAAGTGCAAGCATTGGTCAAGTGAGTCCTTCTACAAAACAAATTACCCAAATCTTACAGAAATAGCATTCCCCTACCCTGTGCTAAGCATATAGCTAGCGTTTCTGGTGAACTTCACTTCACACCTAAAAAATCCCGATTGGAAAGAGAGGAACTTGACATGCTATAGTGACAGGCGATGGCGAGCGAACCCTGTTAGCTACAATTCTATATCTTCTTTTTTGACCCCTTTGATTTGCCTTATCACTACAACCACGGATTGAGCGAAAGCCGCCCAAATGAATATCAAATCACGAAATCATTCTACGATCGATTGAGTTATTCTCTATATATTTATATAAAATAAGAAGACAGAGAGACTCGGCTTCAAGATGGAGATTGACCATCTGCATCTGCTCATTGAATTATTCTTTTCCGAGAAATCCGGACTACAATCTTCAGACAGAGGGTCCCTTCGATAAACTACTTGTCTCATTGGGAATACCCTCTTATGGAGAGCTATATTCCGTAGTGGAGTTGACTTAGGTAAATTAGCAACTTATCGATCTGCTGTAGCTTTTCAAATCCACTCTAACCAAACTATGTTAATTATGGAATACCGCCTATCCTTAGAAAATATGATTGTCCTTGTACTTGCTTTCTCATTCCTGGGAGTCCTTCAAGGGTATCAGATCTTGCTTGAAACGGGTTTTTGTTTCACGCTTCCCCTAGCGCAGGCAGTAGTTTGATAGCGAGTTCAACTTCCTAGTAACATTTGCTCATTTCATTCATTCTCATTCAAATCTACTTCTAAGGCATGTGAAGTACCAGTTGTGGACAGATCCCTTGGCAGAGTATCAACTTGAGATTCTTCTTTCACCTTCCAGGAGTTCAGTTCTTTTCTTTCTATATCAGAATACGACATAGAGGCCGAGCCTACCGATTGATCAGACTAGCCAACTAAGGGGCCATTCACTTCTATAGAAAAATAGGTGTACTGCGCGAAAGCTTCTCTTTATGAAAACCCCTCTGAGTCGTCTATAGCCGCCAAATCCCTTTTGATTCTGTTGTCAGAGGTGCCTTTCAATTTCATTAACCTTGGTACTGCATTTCATAGATACCTTCGCTATTGCAGTAACGCAATTCTCCACTGAACCCATTGACCTAGGTACCGAGTCTGTTATGCGTACGTCTTTTCGGACTCTTTATTTGTTTGTGGACAACAAAAATGCAAACATGAGAAAAGGGGATCATTCCATTTTGAACACACCCATCTATCTCATCTGACCTCTCCGAATTCCCAAGTAACAAACCATGGGCTATAGATGGTTGGGACATATCATCATTCGGAGGGAGTGGTCTTAATACCGATGTCTTTCTTTAACCTTTGGGAGGTCGAACCACTAAACCTATTTCTTTGACCTTGGGACCGATAGATAAGAAGGCAAGGCAGAAGAACCAATTGAATCACGGAGAACAGGTAGCTCGGGCATGTGAACTTGTCGAACCATTCAACTATACTATATATCGATTGGCCACATCAACGCATTTCACCTCGGAACTTGTACTTGCACTACAAAAAAACACATCCGTGACATTTTGGGCCGAACGAAAAAAAATTGTCATACTTATGACACTTCTACGACTATAATTGTGACAAAACCCGGTATCATCATAGCTGTGGTGGGCTCCTACTTCTTTGACAAAAAATCATGACAGAAAATGGGCTTCTCGTCCTGGGCGGGCTGGAGACACAGCTGCATGACATTCTTTGGGCCATCCATGATGGAAAAAACCATGGTAGAAGCAAGGGCGAGGAAAATATCGGGGTGTTCCCGGTTACGGTGGGTGGTCGGGGCCGAGCGATGTGCGTTTCTCTCGTACACGCACGCGCGTGGGTGCGAGGCGTTGGGCTCTAACTGAACCCGAGCGAGGCGTTGGGCTCTAACTGAACCCGAGCGATTGCACTACAGGCTACGCATTACTGAACCCGAGCGATCGATCGATGGCTGTTAGCTGAACCCGATCAAGCGATTCCTTCGATACTGCTGCTAACTGAAGCCGATCGATACTGCCTCTGGATGAACAGTGAGCGTTGCTGGGGGTTTGGATGAACAGTTCCCGGTGGGGGTGGATGAATAGGACCCCGTGGTGTTGCCTCTGGATGAACAGGACCCCGATCGATCGAACCGGTTGGGGCTGGATGAACAGGACCCCGTGGAGGGCTGGATGAACAGGACCACCCCGTGGAGGGCTGGATTTACAGTAGACGGTGGAGGGCTGGATGAATAGTAGCCCGTGGAGGGGTGGTTGAACAGGAGCCTCTGGAGAGGGCTGGTTGAACAGTAGCCATTGGAGTAGCGCGCAGTGGAGGCTGGATGAACAGGAGCCCGTGGATGAACAGTCGCAGGTGGAGGCTGGAGGAGGTCGACGGTGGATGAACAGTAGCCCGTGGAGGCTGGAGGGGGTCGACGGTGGAGATGAACAGCATCCCGTGGAGTCCCGTTTTGCGGTACGCCACACCCCTCCTGATGAACAGGACCCCCGTTTTGACCGTAGCGCTCCAACACAAGTCCGTTTCCTCCATTTGCGGTACGCCACACCCCTCCCGATCAACAGGACCCCGTTTCGACCATAGGTGGTCCGTTTCCTCCGTTTTGCGGTACGCCATACCCCTCCCGATGAACAGGATCCCGTTTCGAACGTGGCCAGTCAAACAAAAGGCCGTTTCGTCCGTTCTGCAGTACGCCAGGCCTCATTTCCATCGGCTGTTCCGTCCAAGCCGGTTGGCTCCCACGCGTTCCGTTGCCTCCCGATGAAAACGACGCATTCCGTTGCCTCCCCATGAACACGACGACGACGCAGTTTCTCCGTTCCAACCCAGCCATGTACACGAGCCCTGGCCGTACGTATGCGCGAGTAGGCGTTCGAGACCCTGCCCGTATGTACGTACGTGGCCGTATTTTCTTTCTTGCACACTGGCCGCTGTACGTACGTGTACATGCTACGTGCGCGCCTCTACTACGACACGTGCGCGCCTCTACATCAACCAGTATGCACATACACGTTCGCGACCAGAATGACAACGCTACGTACGCTTTGACCAGGTGGGTCCCGATTGTCAGGCACTTCCTTGCCTGGGAAGATGTAGCTGCTGGGTCCCAACAGTCAGGGGGCGAATCGTTTTTTTTTGCCCGGACACACTTCCTTGTGTGCGAAGATGTAGCTGGTGGGTCCCAGCAGTCAGGGGGAAATGTTTTTTCATGAAATACGGTGGCCCGTCCGGTGGGTCCCCGATGTCAGGTGGAGGAATAATTATTTTGCGCGTAATAAGGAGGCACATCCTTGCTGCGGCCATGGACCCAGCTATTAGCCTCTCCACGTACAGTCCACATCCGATGGAAGCTGTTCCTTGACCATGTTGACCACGCCGCGCCAAGAGCACCAGGCCGGTGGACGATGGCGAGGCCTAGGAAGGGGACGACGCGGAGCCGGGGAAGACGCGACAGTGGATGCCCACGCGTAGAGGAGTATGAGGGTTCACTAGTTCGCTGCGGTGTGAGGCTGCCGTCGCCGTAGAATAATAGGGGGTGTGGGTGAGTAGAGGGATGGCCTGGCCAGCGGTGGGAGTAGTAGGGGGCAGTGAGGCCTCCGCTGCATCGCAGCCGGCCACGGGAGGCAGGAGCACCAGGCACGACCGGCGCTGGTTTGGGCGGCTGGAGCAAGAAGACCAGAGGTTGAAGAAGCACTACGGCCGTTGGATGGACATCGTACGGTCACTGGAGCTAGAATCGTGCATATTTACTAAGTTGACAAAGCCCTCCGTCCCCGTCAACTTAGTAGGCCCACAGGTCAGCCTGTCACTATACTGGGTCCCAGCTAGCAGGGGGTATTCATTTTTTTGTGCGTAATAAGGAGGCACTTCCTTGCGTGCGAAGATATAGCTGGTGGGTCCAAGCTATCAGCGGCGGTAACGTTTTTTCGCAAAATACAGAGGCCCTTTTGGTGGGTCCCATATGTCAGGTGGAGGAATCATTATTTTGCGCGTAATAAGGAGGCATTTCCTTGCGTGCAGCCGTGGACCCAGCTGTCAGCCTCTCCACGTACAGTCCACTTAAGATGCATGTCGGTCGTTGACCACGTTGACCAGACCGCGCCGAGAGCACCAGGGAGGTGGACGACAGCGAGGCCTAGGAAGGGAACGACACGGAGGCAGGGAAGACTCGATAGTTGTTTCCCACGCGGAGGGGAGTACAACTGTACGAGGGTTTACTGGTTCGTCTGCCGTCGCCGGAGAATAACAGCAGGTGTGGATGAGTAGAGGGATGGCTAGGCCAGCGATGGGAGTACGGTGGGGCGGTGAGGCCTGCGCGGCAGCACAGCCGGCCGCGAGGAGGAGAGAGCAGGCAGTCCCGCCGGCGCTTGTTTGAGTGGCTGAGCAGGAAGAGCATAGATTGAAGAAGCACGACGGCCGTTGGATGGACATCCAACAGTCACTACTTGTATGTCAACCTTTCTTTTTAGGAAGCCTCAAATCTGTGGAAAACATCATACACCCATCTACCATTATTTCTAATAATTTCCAGCCCATTTGCTAATTCTTAAGGTTTTTTTTGGAGCCCATATTCTTTTTGTTAGCATTACAGCCCATATTGTGGCCACGGTTAAAAAATTATACGAAATTTTCCATATTTCAGTGCTGTCCGAACTGTTTTTAATCCCGAAATTTCGAGTCACATTCAAACTGATTTAAAAAATAAATGTATATCAATATAAAATCTAACAAATTTTCCATGCATAAAATCAATGCAATTTAAAATCTCGAAATGAAAAAAAGAAATTTGAAACTAATTGCCGGTTTGATGTGTTTTAAAAATGTACAACCCATTTCTCATTACTAATAGGCCATTTTCTCGGCCAGCCGAATGAAGCTCTCCTCGGCTTGAAAGATTTGCAGCCCAACAGGCTTGACAAAGCGACTTACTTGGCAAACCACAAAAAAACTGGGCTGTGGCCGTGGACCCAGCTGCGACCGTGGACCCAGCTGTCAGCCTCTCCACGTACAGTACTCTTCCGATGGAAGTCGGTCGTTGACCACATTGACCACGCCGCGCCGAGAGCACCAAGGCGGTGGACGACGGCGAGGCCTAGGAAGGGGACGACACGGAGCCGGGGAAGACATGGCAGTGGATGCCCACGTGGAGAGGAGTACGAGGGTTCACTGGTTCGGCTGCGGTGTGAGGCTGCCGTCACCGCAGAATAACAGGGGGTGTGGGTGAGTAGAGGGATGCCCTGGCCAGCGGTGGGAGTAGTAGGGGGCGGTGAGGCCTCCGCGGCATCACAGCCGGCCACAGGAGGCAGGAGCACGCGGCACGACCGGCGCTAGTTTGGGCGGGTGGGGCAAGAAGACCAGAGGTTGAAGAAGCACTACTGCCGTTGGATGAACATCGTACGGTAACTGGAGCTAGAATCGTTCATATTGACTAAGTTGACAAAGCCCTCCGTTCGCTTCTCCTCTTCTCTACTTACTCTGCCTAGCATCAGAAGCTCTGGCCGCAGCAACCATGTCCGCTGGCTGCTCGTCCACCTGCTCTTCAGCAGGCAACAACCAAATACGCGCCAAGTCGCCACCCGTACCATCGCCTGTGGGTCTCATCACACACCCACCGGCACACGCACCGCAGCCGGTTGCTCATCGCAACCCGCTGCCACTGGTGTGGTGCCACTGCTGCAAATCACGCAGAGTCATCTGTCGCGTCTCAACCACAATCCTCAACCCTGGCCGAGGCTTCTACAAATGCCTGAATCATGGGGTAATAATATGTTTAAGTGTTGTTCTGCTGCTTTCAGTTGCTGATTTTTTAATAGTTTGGTTGATGATCTTCCAATTTGATTCGTGCAGAAAAGGGAAGATTCGTGTGATTTGTATTTCTGGGAAGTTGCTGATGTGGGAGAGTGCAACTACGCTGATTATTTGGTTAGCCGAGGAATCCTGATACCAGCAGGTTGGGGTGTTGGACAAGTAACTGAAGGAACGGCAGAAGAGGAAGATGCAGAGCAGAAGGTTAAAGATGTAGTTCCTCTGATCATGGCCAAGCAACAGCTGCTGAACGGCCTTGACAGCAATGAGGAGATGAAAGAGCTTGTGAAGATAATGGGCAAAATCGATGTGCTCTGTAGGATGATTGTCTCTTTATTTGAAGTGTATGTGGCACTCGTGATGTATTCAGTGGCTATGACATGAGCACTTTGCTGAAACTAGTAATGAATGAAACCTGTGTAGCAGGCTGGGCGTAGTGTTGTGAACATCTAATGATTTCTATTAATGGAAATCAGGGGGTATCCCCTTTTGCTCATAAATAAATAAATAGCAGAGGCCCTTTTGGTAATAAATAAATAAATTGGCAGAGGCCCTGCGGGTCAGCTTTGTTCTCATTTGAAGACGTCGAGAAAATTGCAGTCCAACATCAAACTATGTCATCTAATTCAAGTTTCACAGCCAAATATGAGTACAACTAAACAACAATGTCATCATGTTTTAGTCATCATACAATCAGCATACATAACAAGTGATGTTCTCACAGGAAAATACTAAACAACATGTTCATCAGGTTTCAGTTGTCATAGCAAACACAATTTCACATAGTAGATAAAAAAACATCTTCTGACAGGCAAATACGACAAAAGCAATGTAATCATCATCCGCAGCAGCAGCGTCAACATCTTCGCCATGTGTATCAGTCTGAATTGTAATTCCCCACGGTGTCATCTTCTTCTTCGTCCTCAACGTCCTCGAACATTGGCTTCTTCTTGATCAACTCTTGTCTATCCACAGCACGTCAAGCAATCTTTTCGCTAGCGTCATTGACGTGATGGTTCTCAAAGATATTAGGAACATCTGTGTTATCTTGTACATCAGGAGCAGTGTAAGCATCATCTTGTTGTGCAACTTAATTAAATGAATTCCTCTGCTCAAACCTTTGCAATATCTCCAGTCATCGCTACGTGCAAATGTGTCTTCCAAGAAAAATATCTGTGTTGCTTGATTTGCCAAAATAAAAGGCTCGTTGGTCTGGTACGCTGCCTTGACATTGATGGATTTGAAATAATCATCAGCTCTGGGTTTTGCGATCCTGGAAAACAGGTTATACCAACGACAGCACAACAGAACCACACACTGATGATCCTCGAAACTAGAGATATACTGCAACTGAACAATGTCTGTTATGTTAGCATACATTTCAGTTGTCTCTTTGTCATACATATCTGTGCTCATGATGGCACTGTTTTGTGTCTTCCTGCCTTCGTCTCGTGCAAGGGTGTTGTAGCGTACATCTCCAAAAATGCAAGATTCATAATGTCTTACACGAGTATCAGGACCCATTGCTAGTGAGTAAAGGGCATGATCAACTGCCTGCCCATCCTCCCGCATCTTCTTAACCTATGGTTAGAAAATAGACAAGCTGATCATCTTATGTACTCGATATATTAAAAAAACTGATAGTGCAATTCAAAAGTTTACATGGCTCTTGAACCATTTCGCAAATCCTGCCATAACCAGCTTGTAAATGTTTCTTGGATTTTGCGGCAGTAACTCCTTTTTGTAGATGCTGCACAACATAGTGATCGCATCAAACATCTAAATATATAAGAATGTGCTGCAAGTTTAATAGATTATGATGTATAAGCTGCAGTACTTAGCACTTACTTGATATAAGGTAGTATCTCAGGACAGTTATTCAACACATACCAAACCATTTTGTACAAATCTTTAAGTTTGTCCTCTTGTCGACTCTTCCCTGTAACTCGAACAGAATAATCGAAAACATTGAGCCCGGGATTGTCTTCATCCACCTCTTTGCTAAGCTGATCAGCTGTTTCAATGTATTTTGAGCAGAATGTCAACGCTTCTGTAGCAATGTAGGCCTCTGCAATGGAACCCTCGGGTCTAGCTCTGTTCCTAACATAGCCCTTGAAAGTGCCTAGCTGCCTTTCAATAGGGTACATCCAGCCATACTGTATTGGACCTCTAAGTTGTACCTCATCAGGTAGATGAACAGCCAAATGCACCATCACATCAAAGAAGGCTGGAGGATATATCTTCTCAAGATCGCATAGGATAGTTGGTATCTTGTCTCTAAGACGCTCCAAAGCATCTATCCTGATATTTCTACTGCAGAATTCCCTGAAGAATTGTCCCAACTCTGCAACTGCTCTGTATAAGTCAGGGCGGCCCAATCCTCTAAGGATAACAGGTAAAACCCTTTGAAGTAGGACGTGGCAGTCATGAGTTTTCAACCCTTGTACCTTGTTTCCATCTGCACTGACTGTCCTTTCAGGGTTGGAAGCAAATCCATGTGGGAATCTCACACGTGATAGGACCTCGCAGAATTCTGTTCTTTTTACCTTGTCCAAGACGTACACAGCTGGTGCCATATCCCGTGGTTTACCTTCATCTTGCACCTGCAAATCCTTTCTGATACCCAAGTGTGTCAAATCAATCCTAGATTTTAAGGTATCTTTTGTCTTGCCTTCAATATTAAGAAGTGTGCCGATAATGCTGTCACATATATTTTTCTCGATGTGCATCACATCAAGATTATGCCTCAGATCCAAATCTTTCCAATACTCCAAGTCCCACAAAGTGGACCTGCGGGTAAACTATAATCTCTCTTCTGCCCTGCCACGCTTCCTTTTCCCGCTACCATTATCAGGATGGTTTCCTGGTGTAATATGCCTGACCTTCTCTAATTCCACTTGCAACTCATCGGCGGTGAGCCTCTTTGGCGCATCACGGTTTTCATGCTTTGCATTGAACACATGTCTTCGGCATTTTCTAGGATGCGGCTTGTCCTTGGCAAGGAAACAGCGGTGTCCAATGTAATAGATCTTGCTAAGTATTGCGTATGACAGCGGATTCCTGTCACAGCGAACACATGCATTGTAACCATGTGTCGTTCTCCCTGACATAGTGCCCAAAGCCGGATAATCATGGATGCACCAAATTATAATAGCACGCAGAAAGAAATCAGCTGGTGGGCTGCTATATAGGTCTCGAGTGAGAACACCCCTCCATAGTTGTTGAAGTTCCTCCACAAGAGGCTCCATGAACAAATCAAAATCCTTTCCAGGACTTTTTGGACCTGGGATGAGCAAGGCCATCATGTAGTTTGATTCTTTGGTGCAGACATTTGGAGGCATGTTGTAAGGGATAACAAGCACTGGCCACATGTTATATGTGGCGCTTTGGTGGCCAAATGGGTTAAATCCATCTCAAGCTAATCCAAGTCTAATGTTTCTCGGGTCAGCAGCAAACTTTTCGTGTTTCTGATTGAAGCTTTTC
The DNA here is from genome assembly GCF_002575655.3 of Aegilops tauschii subsp. strangulata. NCBI lineage: Eukaryota > Viridiplantae > Streptophyta > Magnoliopsida > Poales > Poaceae > Aegilops > Aegilops tauschii. The sequence goes on along the minus strand of NC_053039.3, from coordinate 83,902,340 downwards.
CACTCACTACCATGTGATGGATGGCTCATTACGTTCTTATCTCTGTACTCCTGGTTCCTAGAATGCCACAGTACATCCTCTCTTGTTTCAGCATCATGAAACAACCTCTGCAATCTTGGTGTAATTGGAAAATGTCTCAGAACATTACGAGGAATCATCTTCACAGCATCGCCATCTTTCCATCTTGATGATTTGCATTTTGGGAATTCACTTAAGTTGGCATAATCCTTCCGGAATAGAACACAATTTTTCTTACAAACATGGATCCTATCATATCCAATTCCAACAGCACGAAGGAAATTCTTCATTTTACTGTAGGTGTGTGGTAGCTCAAACGCATCTGGGAAAGCTTTGCGGAAAGCAGCCGACATCGCATCAAATGATTTGTTGGTCATCCGCTCAGATGTCTTCACCTGAAGAAAGTTGACCATAGCTGAGAATACTGACAGCTTATTTCCTAGGGTGACAGCCACGTTGCATTGTTCCAACATGCGGGCCCATCGTTTTTCTTCTGCAGGTGAAAGTTCACGGAATGCACGAGCATTTCGTAGCATTGTTTCAATGTTGGTCAAACTCACTAGCTCCGCCACCACCTCCTCCTCCTCCTCTTCCACATGAGTATCAGGCAGATCAAGATGGTGATCTGCTGCTTCCACGTAGTCAATAACATTGACGTTCATAGCATCACCGTGATGAACCCACCTAGTATATGTGACCGACATCCCATACAAGTGTAGATGATTTTGCATAGTTGACTGGGGTCTTGTAACTGAATTCATACAACTGCTACACGGGCAGAGCACATCTGATTTCAGACCACCGTACTCAGCTCTGATAAAGTTCATGAAGTTTTCAACCCCCTCGACATATGCAGCGGAGAATCTTCGAGCAGAAGTTATCCAAGTCCCATCCATCTGTTAGACATACAAATTAGTTCTTCTACTAGATATTACAGGAAAAACATATATTCTTTTTTATGAAGTCCAGAAGAAAATACCTAGGTCGATGTCTAAAGCTATGGAAAGATATTTGGACGAGCAGATCTAAGTAACGAAATATATGCAAAGCTAATTCAACAAACAGATTTGAGTGCTAAATTATGGCAGGCTGTTTCAGCAGTCAATGAGGCCGAGCACACAGCCATCGAACTATCGAATGCCATCGCAGCAACAAAGATCGAGTATAAAACGGTGTAGAGCTATTTCACCTAACAGATTGGCTACTAGACCATGGCAATCTATGTCACAATAAATATATGGCAGGATATTTTAGCAACTAATCGTCCTTGGCATGCCATCTCAGCTAAGCAGATTGAGTGCAGAACAGGGCAAGGAAGCTTCTTAAGCAGAGCATATTGACTGTAAACTACTTCGGCAAACAGTGAGATTAACATTGTCTATCAGCTAACATTCAGCGGTACACCGACATGCACGGGGCCTCAGTCTAGAATGCGCGTACCGTGGGGGAAGCTGACCGCCGTGCGTCTCCACACGAACGTCGCCAGTGGTGGCGGCGCTGACCGCCGTGCGCCTCCACAAGAACGTCGTCAGCGGTGGCGGCGCGGCTAGAGGACGGCAGTCTACGAGAGCGTACTGTGGGAGCGAGAGGATCGTCGTGCGTCCCCTCGACGAACCACTTTGGCGGAGCGAATGGAGTGGAGGGGGACGGGGGGAGGGGGGTTTGGGGAATATTATTGGCTAGTTGGCTGAAGCGCGGTTGAATCTAGGATTTGGGGGGAATTTTTGGGTGGGCGGGACGATTTTTGCGCGGTGGGCGGGGGAAGTTTGGCGCATGGTCGGTTTCTCCAAGTGTAGTCCCACGTGTCAGTGAAGAGGCAAGCCGAAGCGCGTTCCATTTGCGTGAGCCGTGTGCAGGACCGAACGTGTGTGGGGTGCAATGCGACCGCGACAGGGGTGCTGTGAGTGTACCGCCTTTTTTCCTTTTAAACTAGGTGCTTCACCCCCTCAAAAAAAAACTTGTTGCTTCGCGCGATCCATCGATACTACTACTAATAATCTGGTAATCCCGACTAAAACGGCGAGGCCGGGTCTTTTCCCGCGCGATATGCTTGGAGGTTGGCTTAGTTGGGTTTTTTAGGACGAGTAATGCTACACCTACGTAGTCCCAGTTACGTAATTAACATAATGTGAAACGTGTGAGCTATTGATTGTAGATTGGGGGAGGGAGGGGCCCACCACCATGAAAATCAGGGGAGGAGAGAGAGAGAGGCAATTTACGTTAACCCTTTCGTAGGTTCCCATAGATATAGAAAGATGTGAAATGCGTGAATGTGCATTTGCAGATAAGGCCTTCCCTCGTTCATCCTTTTCTCCCACAAGATCTTGATCTTCCGTGCAACGCACGGGCATCTTGCTAGTACTCCTACAATATACTATATTATTGTGAAAGTTCATATACACAGGCCAAGATTAATGCAAACACGGCAAATTTTCATTACATTTCGAACTTTTATAGGACAGAAAAATAAAAGAAACCCGACCCTAAACCTATTCTACGGCGGCGACCGAGGTCCTCCATCTGCGATCTCCATGTACGGGGGCGGGGTTCAAGACCCGTGAAGTGAAGGTGCGGTCTACGGCGAGGAAAAGTAGAACACGGGAGACGGACCGGCCAGTTGGCACACCATGCCCTGCCGCCTCCCATGCCCTACTCATCCTCGGAGGAGTCCCCGACCTCGGCGGTGCCGGAAGTTGGACGGCGGCAAGTAGGACGCGTGGATGAAGGTGCTCCCGTCGTCGGCCGCCGGCGTGGCCACCGCTTGTGCGGCGACTTGAGCGAGGGCGGCGACCTCGAGCTTCATCCCCGAAGACAAGCTCTCCCGCAGAGCGTTCACGCTTGCGGTCATGGCGGATGTGGTGCTAGGTAGGAGGATGATGCGCTATGGTGTGGAGGTTAGCTGGGCGTTGCCGCTTTAAGTAGCGCATTCCGGTGAGGCCAAGCGTCCTGGTGCGTCATTAAGTCACCGGAGTTGGTTCCTCGGGCACCGAGCGTCTTAACGACGGCATACAGACGGACGACATGAATGCGTGCAGCTGGCGCCGGCTGGGAACACACCGCGCGACGGCGCGAGGGACGAGGGTTTTTGGTGTGCCAGGGTAGTCAGCTGCGGTCGTGGCAACGTTGGAGATGCCCTTTGCTCACATGCGATCGACGCATGTCATTGAAAAAGCAAGGCGACCCGGCATAGTCTCAGGTCCCAAGGATGCACTTGGCCGCGCTACACCACTCCGCGGACGCGTCCCGGCGCCCGGTGCATCCTCAACGAGCCAGGTGTTGGGGTGTGTTTGGATTGTGGCCAAAGTGCACCTTACCAAAATTTTGTTCATGACCCAAAGATTGGTCTTTGTTTGGATGGTTGCCATTTTTTGGCATGCCAATGAACTCTAGCCAACTCTAGTTCATTTTTCTTGCCGATGTCGGCCAAATCATGGGAAACCAAAACCTCAACCAAAATTTTGGCTACCCAATGCTTTGATGGGGCAACCTTGGGCACAAACCAAACATACTGTTGGTGGTGCCACAGCACTAACGCCACCCTCGTCACACTGAAACAGACCGTGTCTAGCGACGATGAGCGTGTCGCTCACCGCGGTCGCCGTGTCCAGAGGCGGGGCTAGAGCTGCGCCACGTTGTTGGCCCCCACGACCCACATGAATGGTTGCCGGTGGCGAGGAGGTCGTGGGCCAGCTCCTCCATTGGACTAGTTTGCGCTACGTCGTCCCGACAGGTGTGCCCCACATGTCGGTTTCCCTGTTTTCCCGGCCATATTCGAGCGGCAGTGCTTCGCGTTGCGCATTAGGCCTTTCACTATGTAGGCCAAGCGAGACAACTTACTGTTTATTTGAGCCATTCAAGTATAATCATGTGGCATTTGCTTATTTCTCATTCCTCTCCAACCCTCTTCTCCATCGATCATGTCGCACTCCGGTCGAGTCCAGCCTCCCGCATGCCTCATTTGAACATTCCGCCGAGTATCATTCGCATGTGGGCCTAGACCATGCTTGTATTTCCAATGTTTATTTGTAATTTGTCCGACATGCATACAAACAAACAGTTCGTTTAAAGTTTCACTTTGCCTCCACTACGTGTCGCTTCGCGTCTTAGTTTTGACATCCCATTCGGTCCATGCCCCGACACATGTTGACGAGATCAATTGATGTTCAGAGATCAATTGCGTGTCGTGCAAGGAGATAAAGGTTTGGTCTATTTCTATGATAGAAATGACCCACGGGGGGGGGGGGGTCTGTGGGGATTAGAGGGATTATATTGTACGTTCATAAGAGAGAAACGAACGTATTGTACCCATCCTAGTCCTCTTTCAATCGATCTCCCGACCCCGAGATGAAATCGAGAGAGAACGAGTGGGGGCATGTGTGATACCTAAGGCGGATTCGAAATTTTGAACCGGTGATCATAGCATCCGCAAATCATATATAAAGGGTATTATATGTTCGTTTCGTTTTTGAACGTACAATATACTCCCTCCTATCCTTTCTCGTTTACATATAAGTTTTATGTGTAGTCAAAGTATCTCTACTTTGATAAAAAAAGTATCAACATTCAACAATGCCCAATCAATATTGTTAGATTCGTACGTACTCCTAGATTCGTACTCGCGATGGTTTCCAATTTGTTTTCAACCACGTGAATGTGCTTGTTCTTGCGCATGCTCTTCCTACTAGGATTTCGCCACGTATAGCCAGTCCAATAGTAACTTTTTTTAAGCTCCTTGTCCAATAGTACTAGTGGAGTACTGACAACATCTGCACTAGAGTATGCAGTGCTCATAGTTGTACTCCCTCCTTCCATTTATATAGGACCTATGTGGAGGAGAGAGATGTGAAAAAGTAAGGGGAGTGAGCTCTCATGCAAGAGCCTAGCTATATACGCATTCCTAGTTAAATACGTACAATAAATATGAAGAAAGAGATGGAGAGGAGATGGAAAAAGTACTAATACAATAGCCAACCTTATAAATTTTTTTGCGGGAAATAGCCAACCTTATAGCCCACACTACTGTATGAGTGCATATAATAGATGATGGCTATAGATGACATGGCAGTTCCTTATAGCCGTCGACTGGCTATATTATTAACCATGCTCTAATGCGTTTTTTCAAACCCGCATTTGACTATTGACAAGATTAATAGTACATGAGATGTATAATGTGAAAATTATATCATTGGAAGCTCCTTTCACATACGTATCCCTGCCTTACCCTCCCTTTCGGTCACTTACTGGCAGACCCCATGCTTGCTAGGCCCCGCATGTCAGTTACTCAATGGGTTCGGCCACGTCAGGGGATCCTCATCTGTAGTATACTCCCTCTATTTTTATTTACTCCGCATAAAATGACGCGGGCGGGGGAGGGGGAGGGACGTCGGTTTGCTATCAACTGCGGTCCCACAAGCGAGCAAAAATGCAAGACGAAGTGCGTTCCATTAGGTGAGTGACGTGGAGGGTCCAGCGTGCCGGGCTGCAACGCGAACGCGACAAGAGCGATCTACAGTCAAAACCGATTGACCGGTCGTCACCGGAACCACTATTCACACCAGAACCTTTGCTGCTCGGCCTACACCAGCCACTGCCCTAAAACCACACCTAATCTCCAGCCCCTTCCCCCACCTTTCGATCCCCTAGCCCGCATCAAGCGTCCCCTAGTTCGCCAGAAGGCCATGGTGCGCCGCAAAATCACGTACTACAAGATGCTGACGCCGGAGCGCCGCGTAGAAATCGCGGCGGCGGTCGGCGCGAGAGACCTCCGTTCCCAAGCTCGCTTTGCGGTGGGCCAATCCCCGAGTTCTCTGGAGCCAAGCTACGAGGAGGAGGAAGCTGATCGAATGTTCATGGCGGAGGTCGCGGCGCAGAAGGCCCCCGATGGGTATGAGACGATGGACGTCGACTTCGTGCCGGCGTCCGAGTCCCCCATGGTGCAGGCGGACCAGCGGTTCAACCTGGCGATACTAAAGGAGGACCGGGAGGCAGAGGCTCGACTCGACGCGGAGCGCGCGCATGCCGCTGCCATTGAGGCTCTTCTGCAGGCGGAACCGGATGTCGTGGATGTGAACTGGGCGGCGGAGGCTCAACTTGAGGCGGAGCGCACGGATGCCGCTGCCATCGAGACCCTCCTGCAGGCGGAACCGGACGTCCTGGACTTGAACCGGGTGGCAGAGGCTCAACTCGACGCAGAGCGGGCGGATGCCGCTCTCATTGAGGCCCTCCTGCAGGCGGAACCGGACGTCCTGGACTTGAACCGGGCGGCGGAGGCTCGACTCGACGCGGAGCACGCGGATGCCACTGCCATCGAGGCCCTCCTGCAGGCGAAACCGGATGTCCTCGACTTAAACCGGGCGGTGCTCTCGTCCGTGCAGAGCGCCCGCTCCCTCCGCGTGAACGAGTACCTGGAGGCCGAGGACAACCACGGTGCGGAGACACACGTCGGCAGCTACAGCTGCTTCGCGCTGGCAGCCAAAGACGACGAGGCCGTCTCGTTCCGTGAGCAGTGATAGTTTTTCTTTATGTTGTTGTTTTTATGGATCTTTTGCTGTGTAAAAACATATATTGTTATGCAAGTTGCCTGACTTGGGCCAGTCTACCATTTCAGGCGGTTGGATGAATATCCTACATCTCCTAACCCTTCTTCCTCACCTCTTCTTCTTCCCCAACAGACCAACGCACGGGCCGTACGGATACTCCCCAACATGCAGTTGGATAAACATACTCTATGAACGAAAATTATGTGTTAGCGGTAGGATGGCTGAGTTTGGTTTGTTCACATGCGACAGCACGTGTCACTGAGGGTGCGTTCCGTTGGTTGGGTTTGCGGCGTGCAGGAGCGACTGTGCATGTGAGGGTGCGGTCCGACCGCGGCGTGCAGGAGCGACCTTGTGAGGGTGCGGTGCGACCGCGACAGCCGTGCGCAAGTGTACCTCCTTTTGATTTTGAAAACTTTAGGCAAGCTTGGCAAAAATGTGTGGCGAAGTATGGCAATGCAAGGCCTAGACTCAAACAGGATAAGTACGTAGTACTACGTACTAGGAGTACTAGTGTTAAAAAAGAAAGGCGGAGTTTTCCTTCGCGGGATTAATCGATACAAATCCTCGTTTCACGTGTCAATTAATGCGTATTTTTTTCTCCAAAGCCCAAAGAGCTAACCATCTCACTCCTCATCGCTTGATTAATGCAGCGCCATGCAAACCAACCTTCTCACTTCCGCATGCATGCAGGGGATATTAATGTCCTTGGTTGCTAGTACGAGGCAAACCCCATCAATTTTGCCTCGATTATTGTTAGTGGCCTTTTGCAAATTGTAATTTTGATATACTGGCCTTGTGTACAAAAAAATGGAGCTAGTAACTATATTTGACTTCCTTCCCCATTGCGGTGACGTCGACGATATCTCGAACGTTGTGGTTTGGCGAAGTGTGTTCGATGGAGAACACAATTGAGGGAGACCACGGTAAGTCGTTCGCAAGTGCCGCCTGCAAGCCGAGACAACCGCCTTATTTGCATCCAGCAAGTCCGTTGAACCAAAGGACGCATAAATGTACTAGTACTACTCGTACACAATAGCGTCGTCCGTCCAGCTTAGTGAGGTGAGATGGTTTCTCGAAGAAGACGATGGAGAAGCGGAGTCAGCGAAGAGTGAAATGATGGTTGCTTCGTCCGTGCTTTGTGATTGGACGCATCACTACTTTGTGATTTGTGATAGAAGGGACAGGGGAGTAGACTCTGCCCTCTATACTGTACATGCATCCAAGCACGGGAGAAAGAGGAGAGACATTGCATTTTTCTATTCCTTCAATCAATCAATCAATCAATCAGGGAGCTTCGGTTCCATCCTTTTGGCTTTGGCAACACCGTCCACAATGGTTCCCACGATGCCAAAAGCTATTTTCACATTTGGCTACACATTGTGGATGCCCTTAACCGTACCACTTGGTTTTGCTCCTGTGTGCTATCTATACAAATCTCAATTTATTGATTTAAAAAATTATAGAATCAAGATTAGTAAAAAGGAGGTGATTTTGCCGCGTGGATGGCGGGGAGGTTTCTTATTTTTAGAGGACGTTGTCCTGGCGGTTTGCTAACATGCGGTCCCACGTGTCAGTGCTTTACCAAGCCGATCCGCTTCCCACATGAGGCAGAACAACGGCAGAAGCAACACGTGGTTAACTTGAAGAAGATGAGGGAGAAGCGGATTCAACAACGAGTGAAATGATGGTTGCTTCGTCCCTCCAACTTCTTTTTTTAGCATTATTACTTCGTCCCTCCAACTTAACTGCGGTAAAGGTGCAGCTTTGTGATTTGACGCCTCATTGCTCATTACTACGCCGGCGCCATGACTGGGTGCTTCACCCCGGCTGCTCTGCACTGTATTCTGGTATGGCACGTGGACCCGGTAGCTTGATGTCCCACATGTCGGCGAAAGGGACTAGAAGATTTATGAAAGCGAGCGCTCCACTCTTACGACGGAGGAGTACATGACACGACGGCCCAGTGAACTGTCACTTGTACTATATATAGTACTATAGTTTTGCTGTTTCGCACGATCCATCGATACAAACCCGATTAAACAGGAAAGGGCGCGATTTTCCCACGCGGTATATGATACTGGCCATACATTTCAAAGGCAATTTTAATGTATGCAAATTGAATAATTAAGTAACAATATGATATCTAGTAAAACTAAAAACACATATGATTTATCGTGTTAGAGTGTAGTAGTAGTGTTGTATTGCATAGTTGTTAGATGTAACATGCGAGAACGTGTAGAGATGTAGTTTTGGAGGGCCTACAGAGAAAAAAGCGTAATACATTCACGGAACTTCAGAATAAGCTGATTACGGTCACTATATACGTTTTGTGGTGATTACATGGTCACTTGCTCACGGTTTAGCATCAGATTGCACTCTGTTGACCGGCCAAATAGTCTGCATGGCACCATGTTGACTAGTTAAATTGACCATGTTCCTTGTGGGTCCCACCTGTCAGTTCGCATAGGGAAAAGGTCAGATAAACATAAATTTACGCAGGCACGACAAGACTCCACCCCGTGCGCGGGGATCACCTGGTTGTGTATGTGTCTGTCAGGGCCTGATGTGTGCGCATGCACGTGTAGGTTGAGCACTTGAGCATGAGAGTTTGTGTTGGTCGTGTGGTGTACTGGTGTGTGCATGCATGCGTGCATGTGTGCGTGTGAGTGTTGCGTGCGTGCGTGGCTGCGTGTGTACGTGTGAGTGTTGCGTGCGTGCGTGGGTGCATGTGTTCGTGTGAGTGTTGCGTGCATGCAGTTTGTGTGCATGCGTGCGTGTGTGTATAATCACCACACCAGCTCCTGTGTGTTAAAACAGACGGCTCAACATACCAATACAAGGCCACCTTGTCCGCTGTGCCCGCGGTCATGACTTCGAACCACCGTCCAATATTTTTTTGTCGTTTGTTTTCATTCTTACTAGCAAGATGCCCGTGCGTTGCACGTAACATCAAGATGCATTTGTATGACTAGTTTATCTTGTGAGAGAAAAGGATGAGCGAGGGAAGGCCTTATTTGCAAATGTGGAGAGGTGTGTGGGTACCTTTTGGCAAAATTGTCATAGTTTCCTTCCTATCCGTCAGATATAAATCGGACGGCCTATATTGCAGGATGGCAGGCACACCATCATCACCAACTCTGTATTTTATAAGAGTGTATTTTATCCCTACTCTTATAAAAAGCATAGTCGGTGATGATCGTGTGCCTGCCATCCTGCAATATAGGCCGTCCGATCTATATCTGACGGATAGGAAGGAAACTATGGCAATTTTGCAGAAAGATACCCACACCCCTCTCCACACTTGCAAATAAGGCCTTCCCTTGTTCATCCTTTTCTCCCACAAGATAAACTACTCATACAAATGCATCTTGATGTTCCGTGCAACGCATGGGCATCTTGCTAGTATTTTATAAGAGTGTAGATGTAGAGTAGATACAAGCCAACAGGTGGGCCCGATGGTAGTGAGATAATGTGATGCAACACTAGAGGTGCCACGTGGAGCGTTTAACTGGTCAACTAGTCGTGTCTTGAGAAAATACAGAGTTGTACGGTGAGCCCGTGATTGTATAATAACCACAAAACGTAAATGGTGACTGTAATGAGTGGATTCTGAAGTCCAATGCACGTATCGTGCTTTCGCTTCAAACACAATGATCGTCACTGTATATATCGCGCGAGAGAGATGAAACATGCGTGAATGTGCTGGGGGCTTACTTTTAGAGGACCTGGAGATAGTTTGTGTGCGTACGTGAAAGGGGCGTAGAGGGGGGCATGCGATGGAGAGAGAGATGCTCTTTGTTTCTCTTTATTATAACTAACTTTATATATAGCACAAAAATATACAAATTCACAGTGCGGAATAAATATCATTGTGGGCACCATGCATGCAATGCAAGCGTTCATACTCCTCCATATAACTTTGTAATGTTGTATATATGTAGAAATTCTAAAATATTTTTTTGGCCACACTTTATTCAAAAGGAATGTTGTACGCGAAATAAACGTGAAGAGAGGGCTTTTTAGATCAATGGGGTACGTGATGTAACATGTGTGAATGTGTAGTTGATGCATTTGGCAGGGCCTAGAGAGGTATGTGTGTGTATTACGTATTCGAGAGAGGCATGGATAGAGGGGCCGACGGCGTGGGGGCGTGGGAGAGATAGCATGAGAAATGAGAGTGGTCTAGAGAGAGAGAGACGAATATGACGTCACGGCGAGACATTCCCTTGAGTGTGTATATGCAAGGGGGGAGTGGATAGAGGCACCAGGAGGATATTTTTTGTGTGTGTGGTGTCCGTGTTGGTATGTGTGGGTGTGAGAAGATAATGAGACGTGGGGGCAGAGGTGCGTCACCGCGTGAGGTCCGGTGGGTCGAGGTGAGGCCCTTCGTTCGGTTCCGTCCTGCGCCACATTGGTCGGCCAGTGACGCATTTAGGGAGACCCATGGATGACTAGTCGTACAAGACAAAGATAGCATAATTGTGAAGGACTCTATGTCCACTGACAAAGCCGGCTAGGATTTGTAACCCTAGGTTCTCGGACTAAGGTAACCCCTTTATCTCTGATATTACTATTCATCCAACCTCACTTTAAGGGGCATCGTACAGAATGCTCTACTAGAATCATACTCGTCGATTAGGAAGAGAGGTGTGAGACAATGCGTGAGAGACATGCCTAAAGATAATGTGCGTACAGGAGACACGTAGGCGGGTCTATGTATATAGAAAGGGTCGATGGGGATTGTGCGTGTGTATGCTTGCGAGAGGAAGAGTGCTTGTGATAAAGGTTAGTGAAAACAGTCGTAAATGGTTACGAGAGGGAGGGAGGGTTATATCGAGAGCATGTGTGCGAGAAAGACACCTCGGGAGAGAGTGTGTGAGCATGTGTGAGAGACCACCGATGGAGAGTGAAACTACACGTACAAGACTGCTGTACACATTGATTAAAGATATAAATTGTATCCAAATATTAGGATGGGATCATGATATTTGCAATTCGCGTAAGGAACGGTCATTGATCCATCAGACATCCAGGTTCTATCGAATTTGAGCATGTCTATGTTATTATTCGACACAATTGATCCACATAGTTAGTATTTTGAAATCCAGAAAATGCATCGCTTTAGCAATCAAATATAAACGTGAGTATAGTTCATGTTGTGTGTGTAAAGCACATTATACATACGAAAGTTACACAATGAACATTATAAATAGCTACCTATGAACTAGCATACATTTGAATTCAACTTAAGGTGGTTTAAAAAAATTGAATTCAACATGAAGTCCATTCAATTATTTGAATTTGATATCATGGCATTTGTAAATCATACCTAAATTATGGGGGCACCAATCTTTGCTCTGATTTTGTAAATAATAGCATATGTAGTCGTGTACAAAATAGATTCAAAATTAGCTCCTCCATTCCAAAATAATCGTAGTTATAGGATTTTCAAGTGTCAAAATTTCAAAAAGAAGCGGATAATTTAATGAGGTTTTCAAACGTACAAGGTCAAATTTAACGTTGTCTATTTAGGTCAATCCTCAAAGTTCAAGAGTACTCTAAACGTGAATGCTTGTGTTTCAAAATTTCGAACGAAGCGCCAAAAGAGCCTCTACTCGCCCGAAACTGCGTGAGACCAATGTTTGGTAGTACAAGGAAATTACTTTTCTAATAACTCCGGCCCGTGAAACCTACCGGCCCGACATCCAAAGGTCTAAACCGGGGTAGGTTTGTAGCTTCATCTAGACGCCACGCAACCGCCTCCGAAAAACATTCATACACAATGGCCGCCTAAGCACACATGCGCGCGGCCGAAATCGCTCCCGCCCACTATTTGGGACACCTGGGATTACCATCCTACCCCTGACCCGCTGTAGGTCCGAAATTTAAGAGGGGGGCAAAGTTTGTACTTTCCCCAAATTTCAAACAAGCGTGTCCCATCTTCTGTTGAAAAAGCCAAAAACAAGCGCGTCCCAGACCGAAACATGGTTCTCTCCCCTCCCCCCTGCCTACCCGTCCGATTCACCATTCGTACTCCGTGGGCGCAAAAACTACCTCTCCACCAGCCGCGAAACCCCGGCGTCCTTCGTCCGCCACCCCATTCCACCCATCAACCGCCGCCCTCCTCCATCACGCCGGAGCAGATACCCCGACATCGTCGTCCACCGCAACCTCAACCGCAACGCCCTCCACGGCTAGTAGTTGAAGCTGAGGCCGAGCCGTCCGTACCCGAGCCAGTTCAACCATGCCGTCCTGTGCCTCACCGCTGCCGCTCCAACTTCGCCACCCTCCACTGCACCGGAGCTGTTGCTGCTACGCCATCCTTCGCCGCCTCGGAGCTGCTTCCCCTCCGCCGACATACGGCCACGGCAACACAATCAACAATTTGGCCATGGGTTCGTCCAAGCCTGCACCCTCCTCCAGAACATCGGTTTCCCCGGCAAAAAGAAGAAGATCGGCGCGACATGTGGAGGTGACCACACCGGTAACCAAAAATGGTACTCCTCTTACCTTATTCGTGCAAATCTTATGTGTCTGCTTGCACGGTATTCATCCCACAGAAGACACTAGTTGACCGCTTCTTCTTGATACTAGATGTTCCTAGTAACTCGCGATGCACAAGGTTTGTCCTCATATACTATTTCACCTTAGCTAGAGGTATGTCGCCCCCCTACATTTCAATTCCTGGTCAGTTGATTCCCAATTAACGGAAGCATTCCTCGACCTAACAGGCGCTAGTCCGCCTATTACGCCGGCGAAGCAGCGCCTCGATGTTTATCATAGGGTCGTGTGGGGCCTAGAGCTACTGGCGCCCGATCTGGAGGTCGGACGGGATTAAAGGGATGTCCTGGGGGCGCTACCAAGCACGGCGGTGGTGTGAGGTCGAGGGGAGGGCGGGGCGGCGGAGGCAGGGATCTGGGCCGGTGGTCGCTGGCGGTTCGAGAAAGATAGTCAACGGTGACTGGCGGGAGGTAGACGAAGGCCATCTGCCCGTTCCTTATAGATCGGATGGTTCATTAAAAAATCGACTGACCTATTTAATTTCAGTCGACTGTTATCTTGATATGACCACATGTGGTGGTGTGCTGGAGGAGTACCTGCATTTCCTGTGCTCATATATTACAAAATCATACGGAGTAGAATATAATTTTGTTTGCCATGCAATGTTGTAGAGCTATCATATGTCTCCTGACATTTATTTTTCAGCCACCTGCTATCTGCTACTTTTACAGTGCACTAGTTCTGCACACACTTAACCCATACTCTCACTATTGTGTTTTTATGCAAGGGTATTTCAGACTCTGCTGCTATGAGAGAAGCAAAAATGAAAAGAGAGAAGTCACTCCAGCGTCGTACGCGGATAGGCCAGACACTTTTCAGCCTTATAATAGGTGCAGTGTCAGCAGATGGAGACAGTAAACGTAGCTCTGGAGTTGATGACCTCGCTCGCAATGAACCACCATCCCAGGTGCTTGCTTTAACTTCGCGGTGTCATATGTGGTTGCATGTTCCATATGGTGTCTAGCTTGTATTTGAAAGGCCGAAGTCGGTCTTTATTAAGATAAGGAAAGATATTTTTACATGAACCACCATCCCGTGAGCACCAGAAGACAAATAGCTAGTCAGGGCACTGGCCGAGCCAGTGACAAGCCCAGCAAAGAGAGGCATCACCTGGAAGCCAACTAAAAAGCCACGATGGTGGTGAAGCAGCCCGCCTCCCACCAGGCTCTCAGGTCGTAGATGATCATGCTCACCACTCCAGCCGGATGTCTAGCTTGTATTGCTTCCAATTGGTTAAATTGCATCTGCTTAGCTTACACATTATACCTTTGAATATGACATGCCTTTCTGTTTTTGGTACATACTAGTACATCTATGTATTAACCATGTTCTTACATCAAACTAATGTTCTTGTGTATCCCTCATCAATCACTTATGATGAGGCAGTCAGGCAAGTGGATTACTCCTCATTTAAGGAATGCAGCGTCAGCCTCCCGACATGATTCTCAAGAAACAACAAGGCTAGATGAAGATAGTGAATGTAGCTCTGCAGTTGATTACCGCATTTCCCCTACACTAGCATCGCAAGTGCTTGCTCTAACTTGGCAGCGTGATATGTGGTTGCATGTTGCATATGGTGTCTAGATTGTAATTCTTCCAATCTGGTTAAACTGCATGTGTTATTCTGCTTAGCTTATACATTATACCTGTTAATGTGACATGCCTTCCTGTATTTAATACATAGTACATCTGTCTATTAAGCATGTCCTTACATAAAACTATTGTTTTTTTTGTATCCCGCATCAATCAATATGACGATACACCTTTAGTATATGCAGTGCGATATTAGTTGCATCTTTCATATGATTTATAGCATGCGCTGCTTCTAATTTGTTGAAATTCCATTTATGATGGGACGCTTTTAACTTGGCAGAGTCATATTGGTTGCATCTTTCATCTGGTGTCTAGCTTGCATTGCTTCTTATTTGTTGGAATGGTTTCTGCTTAGTTTACACAAACAGTTGTGAACATGCCATGCCGTCCTGTTTTTCGTACATATTCCATCTTGGTATCATGTGTTTGCCTTACATCAAAGTAGTGATTGTAAGTATCATGCATGAATAAGTTCTGAAGAGAGAATTTTATTGCTTTTACATGTCGGTTTTACTTGACAATTCAAAATCAATAAAGCGGAAGGAAGTTAGCAAGCCAGCGGATAAAGGTGCTCCTTCCGAACGGAGGGCCTCTACAGTTTCTACTCCTCCATCCCCCCAAGATGATTTCCAGGACAACACATGCATAGACACTCAACGTAGCTGTGTTTATGATGAGCATGTCTCCCCTAGTGCACCATCACTGGTGCTCCCTCTAACTTGGCACTGTTATATGTGGTTGCATGTTATGTGTGATGTCTAGCTTGTATTGCTTCTAATTTTGTTGAATTCCATCTGCTTACTTTACACATTATACTTGAATAAGAAATGTGTTCCTGTTTCTAGAACATACAATATCGGTCTATCACACCATGTTCTTACATCAAATTACTATTGTTGTGTAACCTGCAACAATCACTTATCATAAGACACGTTTGACTTTGGAGTGTGATATAGGTTACATCTCGCATTCTTTTCTAGCTTGTACTACTAATTTGTTGAAATGGCACTTATGATGAGACAATTTTAACTTGGTAGAGTGATATTCGTTGCATCTTTCATATGGTGTCTAGCTTTCATTGCTTCTAATTTGTTGAAATGCCTTCTCCTTAGTTTACACATCATAAGCTGTGAATATGCAATGGCACTAATGACGAGAGACCTCTAACTTGGTAGTGTGATGTTGTTTGCATCTTGCATATGATTTATTTCTTGTACTGCTACACATTTGTTTAAACGCCATTTATGATGAGACATTGTTAACTTGGCAGAGCGATATTTGTAGCATCTTTCATATGGTGTCTACCTTCCATTGCATTGCTTCTAATTTAGTGAAATGTCTTCTGCTTAGTTTACACATCATAGTTCTGGTTATCTCTTCCGTCCTGTTTTTCGTACATATTACATCCTCCTATCACGTGGTTGTCTAACATCAAAGTTCAGTTTGTCTGTATCACGCATCAATTTGTTCTGACAAACTAAATTGTCATTCGTTTTTCTTGTCGGCTTGACTTAACATGGCACAGAGAAAGAGGAAGAAACACAGAATGGCAGGGAATGGGAACCGGAAGAATCCTACAGATTCTGCTGGTACTGGTGGTGCAATAGAAGGTCAAAGTCCAGTGGAAAATTCTACAAACAGGGTATCCCATGCTACACAAGCTATTGAAAAAACAAAACAGAAACAAATAGCTGCCACCAAACAAGCAGAGACAACCCTAGTTCTTGCAACACCTTCCACGGTACTACCAGTTGCACGAGTTACTCGTGCGTCAACTGAGCTAGCAGCACGTTCCCAAGCTCCCTTGCCACCTGACACTACTTCCCAAGCACTCTTGACACAAGACAAGTTGGCAAGATTAGATGAACCTTGTGAGCTTCAATAGCAAGAAGGTAGTTGTTGGAGTCAAGTTACAGTTGCATGCTTCTTTATATCTAGTCTCACAGTTTGATGTACACGAACACTTCCTATGTTCGTTGTTGGACTAGCACCTAGGCGCAAGAGGAAACAAACATCAGGGATAATGCTCGATAGGTTAACTAAATCTAGAGGAGGAAGAATGGAGATCCGTTTTGAGGCAGGTTTAAAAAGGCCACGTGATGCTACAGAGTCAGCCAAGTTAGTATCAGAGGCAGCTGTTGCCGTTAGGTGTCATGTATGTATCCTCCCAACATGGATTCAGTACAGGAATGACAAAGACGAAACCCAGTTCAACACCTTCCTCAACCATTTATCTGTAAGTATGGTTATGTATGGAAACTAGTAATATCGTCTTGCTCTGTCCCATACTTTCTAGGTTGCTGATAATGAGACTCCCATAATTTTCAACAGATGAGGTTCAAGTTGGATAGCCAAGATGATGCAACCAGACAAGCTTGCACCCATGTTTTCAAGTCTGCTCTGCGACAGTATCGGTATAACTTGAGGAAAACTCACTTTGAAGGCAAGGCTAATAGTGAACTTTCCCAAACATCTCCAATGGAAAATATATCGGAGGAAGACTGGAGGGGCCTCGTTAAACACTGGTCTGATCCGAAGTATCAGGTATATTATACATATGTGATCAGATCACATGTTGAAGTCCTATTTACGCATGTGCCACACAAATCTATCTTCTTGTAGGTGAACTGTTCAAAGAACAAGGCCAACCGTACGAAAGTGAAATTCCAAGAGACGACGGGATCTCGTAGCTATATTGCACACTGCGAGGCTCTTGTAATTAGCTGCCGTTTCACTCTTTTCGCTGTACCATATTATCAAATCTATATTGACTTGTTCCTAATGCAGAGGAAAGCCCGCAAGGACCAAAAAGTACCTGAACCAAATGTTGTGGAAATCTTCAAGGACTGTCACACCAGCAAGAAGAAGGGCATGACTACACCAGTCAAAGCCGCTGTTGTAAGTCCTTAATGCTCATGCCTTTTAACTACTACTTACTCTGACTTGTGCCTTGAACTGCATGGTTTGCAGCCAATGTCTATTACTCTTTTCAATTTTATACACAATTGTCTTAGTGTATCATTGCACCTTACAAGGTTTAGAAGAGAGGAGTGATGTTCCTTTGATCTTGACCTGTAATCTAGTTCCGTGCTGGACTTTCCCACACAATGTTACAATTGCCTGTTTGTCTGTTCTCAGTTGTTTTGTGATATGAATGATGTCATACTATGCTTACCGTATTATAAACTTTGTCTCTTTATCCTTAGCCCTCAATACAATGTGAAGAAATAGACAATACATTAGCGATGGTACATGGTCATATGTTTGGAACCTGGTTTTATTGTTTGGAACCTAGTTTTATTATGTACTTTGCAATAAAATACAACTATTATTTTACATGGGTTCACCAGAATAAGTTCTGTATATAGACCAAAGTTATTTTGTTTGGTTTTGCTGCCTCCTTAATATCTTTTGTTCTGGTACTACTAATGTAAAACCTCAACTTCTCAGCGAGATATGGAAAAAATGGTGGAACCGCCACCTTCTGAAGGTGGCGAGGCAACTATAACCACAATGTCAGCTCTTGCTGCAGTGGGTCAGTACCTGTCCACTAACAGTGCCAAAAGCACGTTCCTGCGTAATACTGGCTTGGTTGTTAAGGCAATCTCGTCCAAACTGCCTCATGATCAAGATATGCAAGCTCAAAACAATGTTGTATCTGCGCTCCAGACACAAGTCCATTCCCTAACAGAGACCCTTTGTGAAACAAGGAGAGACATTGTTCGATGTTGTCAAGATATGCATGGTTTTGAAACCAGACTATCAGACATTCGCTATGTTGTTCAGGAGCCTAGGAGAACTGAAGGCGAAGGTTATGGTGCTCCATCGGACAATACAGCATGAAAACATAACAGTCAGGTCAAATGAACTGAGCTTCTGAACTTCTGGTGGTGCATTTATCTGGTAGACTGTTAACTTTATGCCAACCTTCCTTTTATTTTATAGTTGTAATTTTTTTTGGTGCGATACAAAATTTGTTCTTAACGTGCAGCCACCGGCTGAAGAAAACAGCAAGCCATTTTTTATAGTGTAGGGTGTTCCCTATATTTGCACTGGTGGCAAACTTTGATGCCCACCGGCTGTAGTTAACGTGGGCCTCCTACAGGCCGTAGAAACAATGGGCCTTCTAAGGGCCGTAGAAACAATGGGCCTTCTATGTGGCGTAGAAACAATGGGCCTTATACGGGCCATAGACACAATGGGCCTTCTATGGGCCGTATCATCAATGGGCCTACTACGGGCCGTACGATCGGTTGGCCAAACATGGGCCAATAACAGACCACATTATGGCCGTAAATGGGCTAGAGTTGAAATCATTCGTTCATGGGCCGACCATAACGGGCCGTCGTTAATCGGCCGTATTTTGATGATGCTATGAAAACGGCCCAACGTATTAACGGGCCACAAATGGGCCGACTATAACCACGGGCTGAATTTGGCCCACAAGCAGAAAATGACAGTAACGGGCCGTAAGTAAACGAATGTGGAAATGAGCCCAAGAATAAATGGGCCCCGAGAAGGCCGAAAGATAACATGGGCTGGAAACGGCCCAACAGAATAACGGGCTGTTAATGGGTATAAAGTGATACACTGTTCATTACGGCCCAGTTTCACCACGTGCCGTTAATGGGTATAAAGTGATACACTGTTCATTACGGGCCAGTTTTACCACGGGCCGTTAATGGGCCAAGAGTAATAAGGGCCTCATATGGGCCGAAAGACGTCATGGGCCATACATGGGCCGGAAGTTAAAACAGGCTGGAATTATATTGGACGGCCCAAATGATGCTACTGGGCCTAATTCGGATAGGCCGTAAACGGGCCCTGGGTTAGCGGGCTGTAAATGGGCTATATGCGAACAAGCCGTTCACAGGCTTGCCGTGGGCCGGCCCGCCACCTTTTGACCAAGTCAAACGGGCCGGCCTTTTCACAAGAATGGGCTCTGTTGGGCCGTGCCACGTGTCGACGTATCATATGCGCTTTGGGTCCAATGAGTGGATGACATCTGTCGCAACGGTGAGCCGACACGTGTTTCCTCTAGCCATTGATGATTTTACACGTGCAAAATCCCCATTGGTCGGGGCTGTTAATGGGTTATCGGATCCAAAACCGGACCCGATAGCTTAACGGCGTTCCGTTACGGTGGATGCCACGTGTCGATCACCCTTGACTAAAGCACTTCTGTGACGCGGGATTTATTGTCATGGAAGTGGACACTTCCGTGATGATAATTTTGGTAATGTCATGGAACACTTCTACGACAGCACAGGTATGACTATCTTGATTCTATCATAAATTTATCATGGATGTACATGCATGACAAAAAAGTGACCTACTGTGACAAACACGTATCATCACGAAAGTGTATTCTTTTGTAGTGTTGGAATAGAGCCAGCCTTGAGATCCGCCACATCTTCCTTCAAGTCAGAGAGTTGAGATAGAATAGCTTCGCCTTTGACCGGTTTCCTGCTTTCCTTTATACACAAGCCCTATTATTAAGGTATGGAGGTTTTTTCTGGAATGACCAAAGAACAAGAGAGGTTCAGTGAGGTGCAAACGCAAGAATTAAAGCAACGAGGACAAGTGCTAGGATAGGATCCCGAAGGATGGCATGCCTATTCAGCAACATGCAGAAAGGATGGCTTCACGCAAGAATCTTGATGAACCAGGTCTGTCTTCTACTAACAGATATGCTGTTTGCAATTCCATTGATTCTGCTAGTCTAGTAAAATCTGCTGTAGATAGTGGTCTAGTGTTGGGCAGTACATAGGAGGAAATTGACAGGTCTATAAATTTTATTAAAGAAAGAGAACTTACTCAAGCATTGCTTTATGAAGCTGCTCAGATAAAGAAGTTAGCTGCTCATGAGAAGGAGCAGTCTTCCAGTGTCGAGTTATGCTCTGATTCAGAGAATGAGGATATTACTCAGATTGTTGAAGAGTTAGATAATCACAGTACTTGTATACCAGTTGCTGACAAGAACACTACGAGCAGAGCTAAGAGGAGGCATAACAAAAAAAGATACCGCCATGAAGACACTAATCTTGAATGTGAGGGGCCTGGCCAGGTAGAGGGGGCAACCTTCTGAAGTGATAGAGTGGGTGGACATAGTTTGTGTGCAAGAAACTAAGAGAGAACAGTTCTCAGATAAAGAGTTAATGGCAATTGGTGGCAGAAAGCTTTTCAAGTGGTTTTGCAAGCCAGCCAGTGGCAGTAAAGGTGGAATGCTTATTGGAGTCAATCTGGATGTCATGGATGCAAACCTCATTGTCGAGGTTCAATTTCTCCATGGTGTTTGAGTATAGAGGCTTTGTGATAATTGTGCTTGGGTGGATGTTTATGGTCCAACCAAATTTAAGAGCTATGTTTTTGTTAGAGCTCACTAACTTTGTGCAGAGTGTTGATCTATCTTTGCGGGACATGATCAGATTTTCTCATGAAACAATGGCAGAATACATATTAATAGGATGGAAGCTTTTAATGCTTTCATATCTGAAACTAAACTACAGGAACTGAGAAGGGTTGGTGGCCTGGACTAATGAACAAAACAGGCCAGTGAGAGAAGTTTTGGATAGAGTTCTGGTTTCTTCAAATTATGAGGATTTATTTTCTAAGTTTTACTATCCCTCTCGCAAGCTGGGTCAGATCATTGTCCTTTACTTCTAGAAAATGGGGAAGATAGGGGCTGCCACTAAGTTTCGTTTTGAACCATCCGCAAGAAGGGTTTAGAGATATGCTGTTACAGAAATGGCCTACAAGAACTGTTGCAAATGTTCCATTCCAGACTATTGGCAACAAGTGTCTCAGGGCTGCAGGAAGTTCTTGAGAGGGTGGAAGGCAAATGATGCTACTGACAATAGAAGTAAATCCAATCCCTGCTTTAGCCTTGCCGCTTATTCACTGGCAATCCAACTATACCATTCTTGTCTAGCAGGATCAGTCTTTCCCTCAAGTCACCTTAACATGCTTCTTTCTTTCCTTCACTATGCAGATACAAAACTAGGTTGCGGACGCATAAAGCCACTGATACTATTGGTCGGAAGTATGATTTGACAAAAACTACTACTTTAGCAGCTATGCGAAATGGAAGTTTCCTTCTTCTTGCTTGTTTGGCCGTCCGAAAGCAGATACAGATATCGGGGAGAAAGCAGCTCTCTGAGCGATGGATACCGATCGATCTTGGTTATTTTCATTGATCCTGGCCTATCTCCATAGCGCTCACCCAGAGGGAATTCACTCAGCTCTGGGCCGCATCCATCTGGTTGGCCTGAGAAAGAAGGCAATTCCTTCCTTGGGTCAGATCTCCGTTCCAGGATGGAAGAAAGAAATGATGGTTTGGATGAGCAATTGGGAAACACACACGGGGTCATGGATGGCTACCTAATGTGAGATGCATGCATTTCGGTTAGAATATCACACTGGCTCTGGAGTGCCCGGGGGCGATAGATATATGGATATATAGAAGGAAGGGAACATCGTCTGCGAGCTCTCTCTCCTAATCCACTTTCTTATTACAAAGGCTCCAACAGAGCAAAGTTGTACAAAAATAAGTATGCATATGGTCGGTCCCCTTCGAAAGGCAATGGAAAGCAAGGGTCCCACTAGCATTGAGGAAGGAAGCAGTGAGACTAGTTCAGCCATAACCTTGAATGAATTTATATAAGACGGGATCTTGTACCGGGTACGGAGACTCTCTAGTGATGCTCCCCTACCCCCCTCTGCCCAGGGTAATAAGCTGGAGTGATAAGCTTAATCTAATAGCACATAGAGAGCTAATACCATATCCCGCCTGGCTTCGCCTTTAGCTGACCTAGCCCGGACTTACCCTTCAAGCATTCAAGAATAAGCATGGGAGTCGAATAGAGATGGCACTTGGAAACTACCGTTGGTATTTCAGGTTTCACATTATACAGAATGAAATCATCGATAGGGCTCGCCCCGAAGAGAGGATGTCGCGCTTAATAGAAAAAATTTTAGTTTAGGCATTTAGCTTAGCTTAAAATAGATATGTAACATGATGTACTTACACGTGCAACCACTCCGTCTTCTTGACCGGGGTCATAATTGAACCCACAACAAACCTCAAATGATGTGACTTCTCCACCCTCTAGGCAATTCAAAATTGGTCCCATTAGCTCGAATTTACTAATGTTAGAAAGGAAGACAAAGGTGCCAAAGCAAAGCATTTGTTTCAAGCGTTGTCGTGTCCTTGAGCTTCAAAGTCTCAAAAATCTTGATCGAGAAGAGTAAGCATTGCCTGGTGAGGAAGAGCGGAAGCATAGGTTTTTGGATCCTAGCGAAGGAGTTTCAAGCACGGATTACGCTTCTAAAGAGCACTATTTGGCTTGGCCCCTTCCTGCCAAAGATTTGAGATAACTAAAGCGACTCGCAGTCAAAACTGGTGGAGCCAACGCCAAAGAGGAAATGTGTAGATAGTAGGTGAGCGCCTAGCCCCTTAGTCTTTCGGATCGGAAGATTCATTGGTTTCATCCAAAGGCTTCTATCTCGTCTTCCTCAAATTGTTGATCGAGGATCAAAGACATTGCTAAAGCAGACGCCTACCGAACGGGAGTTCTTGTACCTGCTAGAATAGCATCTGCTCGAACTTTTGTTTCTTAGAAAACAAAATATGAACTCACAATGAGCAACAGAAATGCACCCACTGGTTGAGAAACCACCATAGTTGGATGATTGCTCGCGCTAGTAAGACAGCTTTGACTCTTCTTGATCATGATCTGGTGATCGGTCACACCCTCTTTAGAGGTTCTAGGCCCTGCCTATTGAGTCATCTACCACAGAAACAGGGTCTCGTGATGATCCTGGTACAAAATGTTTGTCAGGCCCGCATTCAGAGACTTCTGCCTCAGACTCATATCCATCAAGATATTCTCTCGCTTTCTAGTTGTACCCTTCTTCACACCCACCATGGAGGTTAGAGATTTCCCGTTATCAACATTGTCCAGGCAGGACTCTATTTTTAGAATGCTCAGAGCCAACCAAACAGTTTTCTACGTCCCTCAAGAAAATCAAAACTTCATAGGAAATTCAGGACCAACTTAGGAAGGCACGGACTCATACTTTGTAAGGTCGAAGTCCACACATAAGAAAATAACTAGTGCCTAGGAATACCCCCTTCTTCACCAAAGGGTGCGGTTAACTAACCCAATTCACCGGGATCAGACGCTATGTCAGAAATTTAGCTAAGACGTTGTGCTCTTTTGATTGAATTATAAGAGAATTCAATCCCTAATTGGGCATACCTTCGTTGACATCGAAACGCGCTCGCTTGAATCCCCTACGGAGGCGGGTTTGTAAGAGAAATAAGAGGTGAATTAGCACAGTTAAGAACTTCCTAAGGTCTACCACCGGTGGCCACCTCAAATAATGGATCAATTGGAGCTTATTTGTTAAAGCCACCACCCTGGTATCATAGATCCAACTTGGTTCAACGAATAGAAACAAGAATTTCAAGGGATAAATATTAATGGTCGCCGCATCGCTCGTGTAATTTGCTAATCAAAATTCAACATTTAAGTGCATTTCAGTAGCTTGAAAATGAAGTCATTGCTACTGGCTTCACTATTTTAGAGATTACTCTGGGCAGAATCCACCGACTTCAATAGCCAATTGGATCACTGCCTCCTTCAACAGGAGTAATAAAAATGATTTCTACCGTCGCCTACTTCTACGGGAGACCAGTCTAAAACCAACCAAAAGGTGAACAAAATAAGTCATAACAGAGGTTTCGAGAGTACCCAACTTCACCACCCACTCTTAGATTCCATAATTCGTGGCCTGAGCTTCATTCATTGATTTATTCGGGTGCATTCCTTTTGCACCCCGATTATGAAATTCCATACTCATTAAGTGCTGGCCCCCTTCATCGTCATATTTAGGTTCACCGCTAGCATAGCATTCTCAAATGCAGATTGCTCCCCGCTTGAGCTACCATACTTTGTTGGATTTACGACAAACCCCCCTATCACAGTTGTCCCTATAGATATATGGATCGCCCTGGTGTTATTAGTACACCTACGCTTAGCTATCAATATCAAAATCCCTACTTGTCTTTGAGTTCAACAATGCACACTAACGGGATGAAATCTACGCCCAGCGGGGCAGCTGTCCTTGTCCTCGGTTCAGTAACGGTAGTAGTGGAAATACCTATTTCGGTTCCGGGAATCAGATCGGTTCCTTCCTCTGCTAAGGCTTTGGTTTCATTGTATTGACTACAAAAGGTACGGTGTAGGTTCCCACGATCTTTCCTACGATTTCTACGAATAGATGACTACGACTAACACAAGAGGGATTCCTATGACTAACGCTAGAGCAAAGGGAAAGGACAATGAAGCAGCAATAAACAGATTGAAGAGCTATTAGTATAGCAAGTATTAATTCAACAATTAGTTAGTTTGGGAAGACTGGTTTGCCTGGATTGATGGCGAGCCTGGAAGCCTTGCTTCTCCACTGGGGGCTAATTCCATAAACAAGTTGTTCTATCTCAAAAATCATTTTAGGAATGAATGAGAATTTCGTTAGATTTCGTATACAAGGTAATGCATCGTACCTCCGGCTCATTTTCTCCAATCTCTAAATTTCTGCGAAACGAATTGGCATATAGAGAATAGGTTTCTCGCATGACCAAAATGAACTTCACAAATCCGATACAAGAAATGATCGATTCAAATAGCAATTGTTAAGCATCTCTGGATATTGTAGCAACCTACACGCCTGTCTAACCAATGTAGTTCTGTCGTCAAGTTGCTCTGCTTGTTCGTTCTGATCTTTCCATTTCATGTAAAGCACAGGAACGTGGTGGATTGTACCCCCTCTGAAACATACAGATAGGGAGATCCCAATAGAAGGGAGTAACCGAAATCAAGCTTGCTCACTGAGCATAAGAACATTGAAAGCAGGCGGACTATCAGTAGCATTGCGATTCTTTATTTGGGCAAAGCCAAGGTATCACTTCGGGAAGAAATGCTGTTTCAAACCACAAATGAGTTGGAATGGTCAATTTGGTTTTTCAGCTACTAGTATACTCACTATGAAATCCTAGATCTTCTTGTGAGCTATCTCCACACCATTGAGAAATATTTGGATCAATGATAGCAGAGGCAGGCAAGAAAAGCTGCTCAAAGGGGACGACACGATGATTGAGTTCGTGCTCGGGGAGTGCCATGTCTAGCTAGTTCGTGCAGACACCCGCCCTTTCCAATCAATGGAGAATGGTTACTAGAGCTAGCGTCTGTCCCAGTTTAGAACACTAAGAACGTAATAAGCCTAGCCGGGACAAATGCACTCAGTGTTAGTCTGATCACCTCGGCTAAAATCATCTTCCCTTTATTAATGACCAAGGGTATCCATATCATGATATGTAGATACAAGAGGGCAGAGGCATTGATGCGGGTAGGATGTGTGGCTGCTTTCCTGTTGTTTGAAGGAGTAGATACATTCATTTCCTTTTGCCAGAGTGAGAGTGAGAGTTGTGTGGGATGTTGACAATCACTATCTCGTGAAGTCACGAGCGTAAACCTTACATAGTTCCAGCAAAGCGCAAAGACGATGGTGAAAACCTTTCTTGTTGTCCGGCTGATGTTGTTCAAAGAAAACCTGGACAATGAGGGGCATGTTATATTCCCTTTCTTCTGATCGATTGAGGAATCGCTGATAATAACACCGCGTCTGTAGCATCTACTGCTATTGCAAGGCCCGAAGCACGTGGGAGAATGTTCGTTTTTTCTGGATCGGATTAGCAAAAGCAAGCAAGGGTGTGATGTGGCGGGGAAGCCTAAAAAAAGCCTTTGGGAGGCAGTGTGGTGACGCCTGTTTGGCGCATGGGAATTAACTAATCTAATGATATATTGGTAACTGCCTGTGGGTACGGACACCACTCCTTATGTTCAGCTAAAAAGACTTCCGGGGTCGAATTTATTAAGAAATAATCAAAGATTAGAATGCCAATGTGTGAGAATGTCAACGGGAGCTTTCACAAAGCCAAGTCACAAATACAATGAAGAAGTGCTACTGCCAACAGACGCAACCACGGATCCCGATTCAGAAGATTATGAGAAAGGCGAGTTAGTTATCACATGAGAGCCATAAGAGCTCTCCAGGAGAGTGATCGCCTAGTGTGACTGATCCAATTTATAGTCGCATTCAAGGATCCACACGGGTGGTAAATTCCAAATAATATTTGGATATCTCGAGGAGAACCCCAATAGAACCCTTTAGATACTTCGATGAGAACCAATAGAACCATAATGGTGCGCGGCTACGCGTCGACACCAGGTCAATTTATAGTTCTAGTCTACTGGCCCTAATTCACAGTCGCATTTATTACACTCTTACAAGACGAAAGCGATAGTGGTTAGAACGCGCTAGATTGGCTGATGCTATAAATTTGCTCCATCCAGAGTCACCCAAAAGGACCTTATCTATTGAATGATCGGTTTTATCCTCGAAGTCTTTCTAGCCCGCCCGTGCCAAACTAGTCTTCTTTCAAAGATGTGGATCCAACAAAAGTGTAGATCCAATTAACAATTAACCGCAAATAAGGGTTTTAAGAGAGTCATTATCTCCCTATAGGCACACCGGTGGAAGAAACTCCTAAAGCAGGGAAGCACGATCTTGTTGCTTCTTCTGTACTTGTGGATCCACGCCTGTGGTTAGCGAGGCTACAGAACACAATAAAATAGCATTGATAGCCAGAGAGATCCGCGAGCCTATTACCAGTTTTGGAATGTTAGTAGTTTTGGTCATAATGTTAGCCATTTTAGGCCTATCAAATTCAATGAACATGTTTTGCATGGAGTCGATAAAGACAGTGATATGATTGCCGCATAATAATAATGTGTCAGTACCAAAGAGTACGAGGATAGCCCAAGCCTTCCACATGTTCCTCGCTAAACAGTGTCTCATCTACGCTTTATTTTATACGTTTTTGTAAATAAAAAGGCCACGATAGACCATCTGATGCTAGCTCCTCAAATCATTGGCCAGAGAGGGAAATGGATACAGCAAGTCTCCCCTCATCTACCAGGACGTGTTTGGAGTTATCTTCGCTCCCACGCATGGCTAGACAACCGAAAAACAGCCTAGCAAAGATGACTTCTCTTGGGCAACGCAAGGACAAGTAGCTCTGATTACGAAACACAACACTAGTTGGCATAACCCAAGTCAGTATGATAACTCGATCATCCAGGTCTTGCCTGTGTCAGCTTCTTTCTTTGGATCAATGAAGACTTCGGCACCCTTGATCTGATCGATATGAATGAAAGATACATCCATCTTTTCTTCTCATTCGAAGGTCAGGTGTCCGCTCGTTAGTTCAGCGCCACATAAATACTGACTTTAAAAGGGGCGACTGCCGCCTGTGCTTAAGTTGTTTCGAGCTTGTAAAGACTCACGATCGGAAGATTGACCTGGTTTACCGCTGAAACTCTACATAATGGTTCAGATTCCCCGGGTCCATGGGTCCATGGCCGCTTAGCTTAGACAACCTTGTTAAAGACATGAATGTGGGGTTCGGTTCCCAATTGATTTGTATTCACCGGGACCTCCCCTTATTGGATTTTCTCCACTTTTCTAGTTGTTGTAGAAAGAATGTTGAGCAAATGAGTTTAAGGGGTGTTTTCTTGTTTACTTTTTTTCAGCCTACGTCGTCTCTCTTCCAGAACCTCACAATCATCAGTGTCTGAAGTTTCATGATGAATATTGGTTTCACATTTTATTGCTTCCGTGAGGAAATATCAATTTGTAACTTGAATTTGTATTTGAGTTATGATGAGGAGTGAGGTAGATTTGCATTGTTGAAGAAAGCGAAGAAAAAGGATGCTGCTATGGCTTGCTTGTGGCTCTTTCTTCTATTGGCTAGTCTCAGGCATGATAGTTTCAATTTCTTTTGGAAAGCAAGTGCAGCTCAGTTAGATGTGTTAGTAATAGCATGAAGTAAGTTGTCGGTAGCCGGCATTAGGTAAAAGGAAAAGCTTCTCAAAAGCATCCAGAAATATCATAGAATGGTGATCGAGATCACCTTCACGGGAATCATCCTTTGCAAATTAGGGGAAGGGAACCAATCAAGTCACCAAGAAGTTCCCCAAACTTGGTTTAGTATTAAGGTTCTTCTCTTCCAGCGTTTAGTATTCAAGTTCTTCTCTTCCAGCCCCCGGCCCCTCTTTGATAAGGAAAGTTTTCATTTCTCAAATAAAAAATGACAAATATGGTTCGATGGCTCTTCTCCACTAGCAGGTTTACTGCTTTCTATTTGCACTTTTGTATTAAGTTTCCTCATATATACGATTTTTTTATTTTCTATTTGTCTATTTTTATTTATAGTGCATTTTATTTCTATTATTCTTCTCCCAAGTTTAAATCTTTTCGGAGCCTCCTTCATTATTACTCTTCCTCCAAAGATTCAGGATCCCCAAGCTCTAGCTCATTTAGCAGGGCTAAACTTCTATCTGAGCCTTTACGAGCAGGATCCTGGATGGGTTACATTCATTCAGAACGGGATTAATCACAATACCCCTCTGGAGGACATACCTGGACGGCTTAAGCTCTTCCTAATGGAAGAAAAGCTGTCTAGTATGCGACAAGATGTCATTCAGGAATTTGTGGCGCTTTATCAAAGAATAGGGCCTTATCTACCGATTGAGCCCTACTTGGTCGACGAAGCGCT
Source organism: Aegilops tauschii subsp. strangulata (assembly GCF_002575655.3). Taxonomy (NCBI): domain Eukaryota; kingdom Viridiplantae; phylum Streptophyta; class Magnoliopsida; order Poales; family Poaceae; genus Aegilops; species Aegilops tauschii. Next base: position 83,872,949 of record NC_053039.3, on the reverse strand, counting down.
TCGCTCCTATCTGGACCATATTCACGCAACTGATTCTTTCACTGTTCTCCAAGCGTCTTATCAAGATATGCGGGAGAATGAGGGAGGATCTGTTTTCTTTAGAAATGTTGTTTCCCACAACCGGGATCTCCTTGAGGCGGAAAGCTCCGCAAGGAGGTGCCTGGAAGTGGAATAGAGGATCCGATGGGAAGAAATCCCCAAGAGCAAGGCAAGTCTCGAAAGATCTGAGCACGAGCATGCTCTCGACTTGTTTAAGTCGGAGGATCTTAGAAGGGAATTAGAAAAAAACTGAGGTGTATATTCTCATTCTGCCTGGATTTGGTATTATTAGTCATATCGTATCGACCTTTTCAAGAAAACCGGTCTTCGGGTATCTAGGCATGGTTTATGCCATGATAAGTATAGGTGTTCTTGGATTTCTAGTTTGGGCTCATCATATGTTTACTGTGGGCTTAGACGTTGATACGCGTGCCTACTTCACCGCAGCTACCATGATCATAGCTGTGCCCACAGGAATCAAAATCTTTAGTTGGATCGCTACCATGTAGGGAGGTTCGATACAATACAAAACACCCATGTTATTTGCTATAGGGTTCATCTTTTTGTTCACCATAGGCGGGCTCACTGGAATAGTTCTAGCAAACTCTGGACTAGACATTGTTCTACATGATACTTATTATGTGGTTGCACATTTCCATTATGTACTTTATATGGGAGCCGTTTTTGCTTTATTTGATGGATTTTACTATTGGGTGGTAAAATCTTTGGTCGGACATATCCTGAAACTTAAGGCCAAATCCATTTTTGGATCACTTTTTTGGGGTTAATCTGACCTTCTTTCACATGCATTTCTTAGGGCTTTTGGGTATGCCACGTCGCATTCCAGATTGTCCAGATGCTTACGCCGGATGGAATGCTCTGAGCAGTTTTGCTTCTTATATATCTGTAGTTGGGATTCGTCGTTTCTTCGTAGTTGTCGCAATCACTTCAAGCAGTGGAAAGAACCAAAAATGTGCGGAAAATCCTTGGGTTGTTGATCATAATCCAACCACACTAGAATGGTTGGTACAAAGCCCTCTGGCCTTTCATACTTTTGGAGAACTTCCTGCGGTAAAAGAGACAAAAGGCTAAAAAAACCTCTCGTAACTATGAAGGAAGTTTCATAGAGATAGGTGTGGGGAAATAGGTCTTCAATTGAAGAGTTAGTTAGCTGGCCTACCGGCCCGCAGATTAGGTTGGCTTTTAGCGCCAACTGAACTGCGTAACCAAAGCGATTCCTTCTTGGTGGAGATAGGTGGGTCCTGGTCCAACCTAAGGTAGTTCGAACCTGACTGGTCGTTTGTTCGTGTGGAGAATCTCTCTCCTTACTCAGGATTTATTTATCTTCGAGGCGAGGCATATTCATATGTCGAAGAAGGGGGAAGTGTCTCCATTTACGCTCATAGAATCCGAAAAAAATAATAAACCATCGTTTAAGGACCAAGGATGCGATGTGAGAAGCGTAGGTCGGAGTAGCAGGAGTATGCGATAAGCAGTTGCATGTTTGATGTGGGTCTATAACGAGATGAATTAGAACACTTGGAATCCTCGCGGATATAGCTGCCACGAGGGCTCTTTCTCACTTAATAGATTCATTCCTTAGTTACGGCAGTTGAGGGTACCTGCCTTTCAGAGATGCTATCAGAGTAGGAAAGTTAGCCACGTTATCCTGCCTAGTTTAGATAAAGCACCCCGATCATACCAGACGCAACCCGATCATTGTATACATAACATAGTGGAATTTGAGTAAATTCTCTCTGCCTTTCCCATTTCCAATTCAAAAACCACTAGGCATAGAAGGAAATCTTTCCCGGTAGAAGGTTCTCAGTAATCAACAATGGGAATAAGCCCTTCCAGTCTTTTTCTCCTAAGAAGGTTTTGGAGGAGGAACCTATGGGAACGGCAGTCCTGCATCGAGATTATTAGTTGCTTACCGCTGCACATTTTATCAAGATCAACCTATGGGAATAGCCGTCCCTTCCTTACCAAAGAAAGAAAAAAGGAATGACGCGGTCTGGTTTACAAGTAAGAAAGAAATAGGATAAGGGTAAAGGTGACGTTTTAGCTCTTCGTTCCGCTCTTGGTTTACAGGCTTTGTTAACCGGACCGGAAAAGGGGGCATTTTCTGGGTAGATTTCCCTATTAAGTCAGCACCGGATCAAGATTGGAGACCCACCACAAGCAGAGAAGAAAAAGCCTAAGAGTGGTGACCAACCATCTGCAAAAGGAGTAACAGAGCAAAGCGAAGAAGAGAAGGGGGAAGAAAAAAGGTTCCTAACTCATTGGATAGCTTAATCTATTGGTCAGGGATCCCATCTTTACTTTATTTAGGTGCCTAGACTTTTCGGGGCATAGGGTAGATTTCACAGTCCTTTAAGTGAATACGCCTTCTCTTTATGTATAGAGCTCTTAAAGAATGGATCAGCTCCTAGCGAAAAAGTCCAAGGTCTGAATACCAAGAGCGGTCAAACACAGTGATCGGTCCCGGTCAATGGGTAGAAAAGCCCGCCCTATAATCTGAAGTAGTCTTCGACTAGGTATATAAAATGGATAAAAAGAAAGAAGGGGAGGAGAGGAGATAGATGCATTTCACTAGGCGTATATGATATTGGAAAGAATGGAATCGAGTAAGCTTAGGCCAACCGATAAGTCATCTTTGTGTAACTTCCCATATGCCTACTTCTAAGCTAAAGTAAGGAAATAGGGTGAGATAAGCAAGAATGAGCCGAACGAAGATGTAAGGTTTGTTTAGATGTAGTCTTTGTGCTTTTCAAGTTGCTTCTTGCGAAATCAACTAAGTTCGAAAAAGCCATGCCCAGGTTTCTGGGAGTTTAGATAAGATATGTCGGCTGTTGGAGGATCAATATTATCCGGGGGATCCATATATTATGAGGGAGTATAGAGCGGGGGTCTAGAGATAGTACAGTAGTGAACCTATTCATTAAATGGACTTTTCCCTTACCTCTCATCAGCTTCCCTTTCCCTCGCCGGTGCAGTGCCATCTGGATACCTCATAAATAAATCAAGCAGACCGGCTAGTAAGCGATCCAGAGGGGCTATCTTCTCTCCCATGCTGGTGCGTGCCTTGCTTAACTCAAGTATAAAGTGGAAATTAAAGCCAAAATCTGGGGTGATAAAATTCCATTTGAATCTTGAGATCCAAGAAGAAGGATAGCTTCATGAGTTCGTTCTGACTCCTAGCTTAGCTGGAAAGCTTTTGCTTGTATCTGGCAGTGGGTGTAACATCCATCATACTCAAACAGAAGAAGGTTTGCTATCTAGCTCCAAGGCAGTTATAATCATTTACAGAACCAGGGTTTGCACCTACTGAGGAGGAGAAAGGGCCGACGACCCATACTAGAACTCCAAGATAAGATCTTTCAGTCGATCAGATGGCCGAGGCCTTTAATAAGGTCCGGTTGTGCCAACGAGTTCTTCTAGTTATGAATCACTGTAGAGAGGTAGCATTACATTTGTATTAGCAAAATAGAGCTCCTCATAGAAAAGAATGGCGAAGAAAGTGTTAGAGTACTTTCTTTTTGTTCAGTCCTGGAACTTATTCTTTTCCGATCGACCTATCAACAGTAGCGATCATACCCCGTCGAGCGAGTTAGGAGCTGCTCACAAAGAAGGCCAAAACCAGATGAGATGGCTGAAGCAGATACCAGAGAATAGGTTCCTTCACCTCAGTCTACTTTATTTTAGAATTCAAATTCAATTGATGCTGCATAGGCTGACCATTTAAAATAGGTGGAAACGGTAGACTGGAGAAGATGATCACACTTTGGAAGAGAGACAGTCGCGCACCTGCCCCGGGAGGGGGCTTTTTCACTGAACTCAACCGCTTAGACTGGAGATGGCACTTGAAAACTCGTACAGAAATCTATCATCTTGACTTAGAGGAAGAAGTGGCAGGGGGTAGGTCGGCTGTTTTAAGTCCGGATGGTTCCTCTTGTTGGCATGGCGTTGGTATGCCTCGCTATCCTTCAACTCTGTATCCGCCATCCTTCAAAACAACAACTACCAAAACACGAACTCAATGGCTTAGAACCGTAAACCATATGCCTTCTCGGTAAAACACATCTCAAACAGATTATTATCGAAATGAATGGATTTTATCGCCTTAAGTAAGAGAAAAGGTTTGTGCTTTCGCCAAAAATTGACTACCTACCCATTGATTGGATTCTTCTTCTCCCAGATCCAATAGAAGTTTCCAATGAGTCATTGCCTACTGCTTTAGCAGGAATGATCGGAAGTAGCAGGGGTTTAGTGATCAAGCTCTCACTTTAAAGTCCCTGCCAGCAATACCAATCCCATGCTCTTCGATGGTTCATACACTCTGAAAAGAATCCTTCTAAGCTTTCCTCCTAAAAAGAACCTACATTCCATTATAGACATAGATTCTATCGTTGACCTACCCAAAGTCTTCTTTTGGTTCCTAGAACCATGTAGGAAAATCACTTGAGCAGTGACAGGTCAGCATAAATGGTTTTGAGATGCAAAAAATCAGTCAAACAACACTGGCAGATCGGCAATCCGATCGGGACCTTCGCACTTGACCATCGTAAAGGGATCGTTGTTGCTTGGTCGATCGATCCATCCTTCCACCCCAAAGCTGGTAATCCAGATCAGAGTTCTTTGGATGGCATGTAATGCATTTCATTATGAAAAGGGTCATTTTTTTATGTTGTAAACTTCATATCCAGAGAAATGGATGACTGGCTGAGGGACATATAGATTACTTCAAATCTCCACCTTCCTATGCTATGTATGCCAACCTTGATCTAATAAGTGGTCTTAATTAATATGCAAGATAGGATAATATTACAAATGGGTGGTTTTGTTCAATACTTAGGTAGGGCTGACTACGCCACCTCAGCAGCCGGGACTGGAATTGCTTACAATGCATCTGGTCACTGACTGAATTCAAAGTAGGGCCAGTGTATAAAGACCGACTTATCTCTCTTAAGAGTCCACTTTCTACTAGAATCAGATTTTCTAGTTTGCAAGCAGGTGTGCCAGCTGTAACAAAAACTTACGGCTTAGGTGGATTTCTTTAGTTAGTCTATAACTCAGGCTTTTCCTTATAGGACTCCCACATAAGTAAGTAGCTAGCTAGCTGGTATTGCCAAACCAAAAACACTGTTGCATTCGAAAAGGCGAACCGCGCGGACCCGACTTCTTCCTTTTATGCAGAAACTAGGGCTCCCTCTAGGTAATTCTACCTATCCGTTTGGACCACGTACCTAGATCAAGTCAATCATTTCAATCTAAGTTGTCCTCAGCTACAGCAAAAACAGAAGAAAGCAATAGGTTCACCGTATCCTATTCCCAAAGGGTGTGATTAGAATCAATAATTATATGTATATATATAAAGTTGACGTAAGCTGTATGCATTCGATGCCCTCAAGTAGGTACGACTATGGATCATTCTATTCCTTTCCTTTAGGTAGTCCTAAAAAGCAAAACGTAATGGTAGAGGATGAAGGAAACAAAGAATGAAGTCTGCACCTTTGACTACTGATGAACCGCCATTTCGTTCTTTTCTTCTTTGTTCGGCTTTCACAAGCAAGATACCTTGAAGCAGGTGACAGTCTATAGCCCAGGAGAGTACCATTGCTGACATGATACAATTGGCCTTCCTCTTCAAATTTATTTAGAACTTCAAGCGTTGAAGGCAAGGTTGTGCAATCTCTCGTACCTGCGAGAAAAGGGCTTATTTACTACTTTTTATCGATCAATAGTCCACCGGTCCCATCCAATGAGTGGTATCTGAGTATCATAGTATCATAAGAAAGTTCATTTGTACACCCGCTTATCTTTCTATAGAAACTTATCTCTAAATGATTTTTAGATAGGATGTTTCTGGAATTACCCCTGCTACGTAGAATGGGATAGTGTCAACATCCTTCATTATAGTACCGAAGATGCTCGTAGGATGGTCGATGGAAAGGATGGCTTTTATTCAAAGAGATGGAGATCCTGGTTTAGCAGCGGTTGCCCGTCCTTGGGTTTATGTCGAGCTTTTCGTATTAAGCACTGGGAGTAGAGAAATCCTAGGGTTGCTTTGTCTTCCTCTTCTGTTCTTAAGTATAACTGAAAAGCATCATGTTTCTTTAGTTGCCTCAAAGCTCAGGATCTCCCCATGTTTCTTCTGGAGATGTGTCAGTGGCTTTGCAATGATGCTGAAATGGCGAACGAAGCGCATGTAATAGCCGGCCAACCTAAGAAGTTGCGGACTTCTTTGACCGATTGCGGAGAAGACCAGTTGGCAATGTTCTTAATTTTGTGGGTTTCAGTGGCAACCCCATGCTGGCTGAGAGTATGGCCCAAATAGGATAACTGGCGTTGAGTGAAAGAGCACTTTGAGCGTTTGACTTGCCATTGATCCCTTCTTAACAACTCAAGCACTGATTGCAAGTGGATTGTGTGATCTTCAAGAGAGGCACTGTAGACTAAAATGTCGTCAAATAACACCAGGGCGCATTTACGCAGAAGGGGTTTGTTTGAGAGTGGCGTTCATGGCTCCCAAGAAGGTGGCTGGTGCTCCCGCGAGGCCGAAGGACATGACCTTGTACTCATAGTGCCCTTTCAGAGACTGGAAGGCTGTTTTGAATTCATCGCCTGCTGCCATACAAATCTGGTGATAACGAACTCTGAGATCGGGTTTAGAAAACCATGGGGCACCAGAAATCTAGGAGTTCCTCGACTATGGGCACTGGATACTTGCTGATGATAGTCATTGCATTTAGATAGCGATAATAAATACATAAACACCAGGAGAAAAAATATATAAGACTTTTGGTCATAGAACCCCTGGTACCAATGTTTATAGAACTGTCCAGAATTGATAAAGAGAAGCAGCTTTGAAGTCATGGAGAACGAAAATAGGACCCTGACTCGATCCCATCTAGTGATTAAAAGGTAAAGTGCTTCGGTACATTGGTGCAGGGGAATGCGTACCTACGCCTTTTAACTACCTTGGGGAGAGCGGACTCGCTGATGACCCTCCTTGGGCAACAGCTCCTCTACTATCCTTTCAATCCCTGTTTTCTGGATGATAGCATTTCGTCGGAATACAAATGGTGGCCCACGTTTAGAAAACTTTTTTAGGGTATTCTATTTCAACAGAATAGATCAAACTTTTTATGTATTAGGGAAGACGTATTCGCGGGGAATACGCTTCCACTTATCCTAGTCAGCAGAGGCAGGGTCGAGCGCTAACTCGCTGCCACGTGTGGCCCGCGGTTGACATCTCTCTCTCCCGCTCCTCCTTCTTCTTCCCCGACGCGAGCGCAGAACAGGGGGAGGGGTCGCCGGCGCCGGCGCTCGCCCGGTCGACTCCGGCCACCTCCGGTGGAGCTCGGACCACCGGAGCCACCGCGAGGACAAGGAGCTCCCGCCTGGACCATCCCCTTCTGCTGGAGAGTGCTTGGGAGGGCAGGGCCATGCTCGCGGCGGAGGTGGTTTTGGCCGGAGTTGGGACACGGTGCTCCGTCCACAGAAAGATGGCGGCGCGGTGCTGGGAAGGATCAGGGGCGGTGCAGGAGGTCTCTGGTGGTGGAGAGAGGGAGGGAGGAGCTCGACATTGAGCGAATTTAGGCCAAGGCCGAGGCGGGCATGACGGCCATGGGGGAGGAAAGGGAGGCGCTCGAGCTCCGGGGAGTGGATGGGGAGGCTTCTAGGAGGCGGGGGAGGCCTTATATAGGCAGGGGAGGGGTGTGCCGCATTGTCGTCGCCGCGGACGCGTGTGCGCGCACCCGAGCTCGACGGTAGGCGACGGAGGAGGAATAGGGGAGGCTCACGGAGAGGTATACGACGCCACGGTCACGAGGAGGAAGCGGTCGAGCGCATTCAATGCCATGTCGGCTACTGTGCTCTCGTGGGCGTTCGGCGGCGAGCGTCGGTGAGGAAGGGAACGGAGGGGGTGAGCTGTCCAGGGGGTGGCGACGATGAGTCTGAGCTGTTAGACATGGTCACATGCGCGAAGACGACAAGAGGGGAGCGGACGAAGCAGAAACGGCGCCCTGGACGCGGCCACTGCGCACAGAGCGCGTGCACAGGCATGCCATCGTCGTAGTCACCACGTGAACCGGGGAATTCAATGCTCTATAGCACCCAAAATGTTGTCTAGCTGATAGTACTTCCAAAATGGAGCATTTATGAGGCCATGGCTTGATCTGGGGTGCTATGGTAAAATGGTAATGGGCGTCTGAAGTTTGATTTATCAAAATTGGCCATCCACTTCTGATCAACAAGGAACTGATTGGGTCAAATGGTGTTGTCTGGGATAATTAACTACGGAAGGACTATGATCCTAGAGGTTTTGGAGCATAATGGAGCACAAACTAATATAGTTTCTTTGTAACTCACATTATGGTCCAGAAACTTGATCAGGAAAGTGCACTCACATGGAGAAGCCATTTGAGCTGAAATTTGGCAAGGCTTAGTGATTTGGCCATATGAAGATGCTGTAAAAGTTTCATACCAATTGGATTCACCAAAATGGTACTTCCTTCACACACATCCTCTCTGTCTAGAAACTTGCAAAACTTCTAGAGGAATATTGGCTTGATGACATGGTCCCAAATTTGGTGGAGATGTTATTTGGGTAGGAGCACAATCTGGTAATTTATCAGAATTAATGAAGCAATATAAAATATACTTGCTTCACAACCTGAAAATATTAATAGAATCAAAGATTTGGTCCTGTGCTCACATAGATCAAGGGATGGAGCTGAAATTTGGAGTAGTGTAAAGATATTAGCACATGATGGAGTGTCCAAAATTTCAACTCATTTGGATAACCCTAGCTAGTAGTTCCTTCACAATTCCATCTGTCTGACAGAAACTTTGAAAAATTGCTGAGGAAGATTAGCTAGGCAAATAAAGTTGAATTTTGGCATGAGGCAATTATATGGATGAAATAGCATGCCCAAAAAGTTTGGGAGCTAACAAGGAAAGATAGGTGGCACTTCCTTCACAAAAAGCCACACCGGACAGAAATCAAGAATAATTATTGGGGAATTATTCTTGGGCTAGGATAGGAAAGTTTGGGCATATTTGAGCAACATATGACCCAAAGAAATTATTAGAATTAAATGGGATTTATGGGAGTGACAGAAATATAGGTTGCTTCACAACCTAGGGTAGAGAGGGTTATTCCTTTAATAGAAAAAGGAATATTCCTGAGAAAAATAATTTAGGGTTTGGTCAACCAGTGAAGTGACATGATCTTGAGAAAGTTATGAGTCACTTGGGAGAAGAAGAAATGATGATCTCCCATGTTGCAAGGCCACAGAACCACTCCAAAAAGAAAAACAGAGCAAAAACCAAATAAATCAAAGGAAAAAAGAAAAGGTCCAAAAACTAGGCTGTTGCAATGCACGTGCTAAGAAGGTGCATGAGCGCGGCCGCAATCTACGACCGGGCGGCCACGGCAGCCCAAACGGCCGCTGTTGCTTCTCAGGTGGCGGCAGCAACATCTGGCTCGGGGATAACAAATGGCGAGAGCGGCACAGTAGCTGTCCGTTCCGCAGCGACGGCCTTAGCCCTGATGGGGGCCGCCCACGACCATGTCGAGGCCGCCCACGCCCAGCTCCTCGCGGTCACTGCACAAATTGAACGAAGCTTCTCCGACAACGGTCGGCAACCCACGGCCGAAGAGCTGGCAATCGCCGAGAGCGTTCGAGCAGCCGTCCGTTCCTCCGCCACATACCTTGCAATGACGAAGCCCGTCCAAGCCCAGATCGCGTCCGCCCACACCCATCTCGTGGCGGCCTTTTCCAAAGAGATGGCAGATGCGGATGGCGAGATGCTTGCCGAGTATGGTGCGATGGATGCCATGGAGCCCCTTCCCCAGGAGACCGTCGGGCGCGAGCTGGACAAGGAGGCGGCGGCGGAGATCGACGAGCACCAGCCGTAGTAGTACTCTTTGTTTTGTTAAGTAAGAGTGCCGGTCTTTAATTTGTTAGAGTAATGTTTAGATCAGCTAGCTCTATTTAATTGCTGAACTTGCTCGATTAAGAAGTGTGGGTGTGTTGTAGTCTCCTTTGTGTACCCAAATAATGCAATGACGTGGATGACCACTGTAACCATGGAAATTCGAACCAAAATTTTTGACGTTCAAACTCATCACACATGGGTTAAGATATCTGAATCCTTTGTGATGTTCACATATCGTACACAGTTCTGAATAAGGAACCGTGTTTGATGACACTTTGCGTGCCAGTTTTTCGCTGAAGCGATTCGAAATTTTCGGCTTCCACGGAAATATCTACCTCCCCGCCCCTCCCCCTTACCAGAAGCCACATTTCCCCTATTTCCACCTTCATTTCCAAGTTGAAACCTTCACTCCTTGCTTGCAGAGCCGCCTCCTCGTCGGCGACCCTCCTTAACGCTGCTTGGCCTCGTCTATCCAGGCAGGTAATCCACACCCGTCCCCCATCCTCCTCCTGCTTCCACATCCCACATGCCCCGACCGCCGGCGCGAGCACGACACCTTCCACCCCAATCACCGACCCCTCCACCAAATAAGCGCCTCCCTAAGCCTGCACGCAGTATAGCCAGGACCTCAAGGAGCATTTGGTAGCAGAGAAGCAAATCGCGGCCGCACGCACGTATGAGGTCGCGATGGCTGCCATTCGTGCCGACCCCCAAATCTTGGAGGAGCACCTTGCCATTTGCTAGCTATGCCGGTTAAGCATTCTTGGTTTACCCGTTGTTTGTGTTGCTCCTGCCTTTCCTTCACAAATTCTAGTGAATTGTGCTATCTAATTTTACCATGCAATCTGTTGCTCTAGTGTATATGTTCTATATGTCGTGCAGTGTGGTGCTCACTTATTAACTATTTTGTTAATTAGTTGTCATCTTCAGTTAACTGTTTGGTTCAATTCTGCAAATGTGATGTTCAATTCTTCAGGCTGCAATTTTGTATTGTCTTCCATGTGAGAAATAAATTGAATTTATCTTTACAAAATACATGAGAAACGAATACAATTGCTATATTTCCAAGTTGTCAAGCATGCTTGGTTTGGTTATACATTGCGCAATGTGGTGCTCAGTTAACATTTGGTTCATTTGTGCTGTGGTGTTTAGTTAACCGTTTGGTTCAATTCTGCAATGCAATGTTCAATAGTTGTGGGTGCATTCTGTTATTGTATACCATGTGAGGAATAAATTGAATTTGGCTGTAGTAAATACATGAGAAACAAATACAATTGCTACAATTGGCTGTATTTAACTATTTGGTTAACTGCCTGATCTTCTATTAGGAGTATGTTATATTGCGCAATGTGGTGCTCAGTTAATGTTTGATTCATTTGTTGTGGTGTTTACTTAACTGCTTGGTTCAATTCTGCAATGCGATGTCCAATTGTCGTGGGTAGAATTTTGTATTGTTGTGGATGTGAGGAATAAATCAAATTTGGCTGCACTTAATACATGAGAAACATATACAAGTGCTATATTTTCTAGTTCTTAATCATGCTTGGTTTGGTTAAATGGGGTTTCCATGAGGCTTGAATTAATCTGATGAATCTGCAATGTGCTTATTTTTCATCAACATATTTTACTGATAGCATGCGAACCCTTACTTAACCTGATGACTAACTACCGTATATGTGTTGCAGGGAAACAATGGGAAGCACTGAGGTTTACAATCAAGGTTAGCACGTGCATGGTCCGTTCTCTAATAGCACATTATTGTGCAATTGCAGGAACCATTCTAATATTTAGGTTTTTAACAATTTGGTCTTGCACATGTAGGTCCTGCTGTCAGAGGTTTTGACCCACAGTTCGACCCTTTTTGCCTATGGGGAAATGAGTTGTCCATGAATATCAATCAAATCAAGAAACTCAGAAAGATTGTTAGGATAAAGAAATTAGCGACAAAAAACAACAAGATTTTTGTCTGCACAATGAAGAAGACATCAGTTCACTACAAGATGGTACTAACTATTATACCTTGCCATTTTTTATTCCTTTGCCCCATTTCCAATATAGAGAAGATATTTATGCACATCCTTGTTTTTAGGCCTTTCCAAAGCAGTTCACTGATGATTACCTCTCAAACCACCTCTATGGTCAGGAGGCGAGGAAGGTTTTCATACAAGACCCACGGTTCAATATTGAAGTGTTCCTGAAGAGGACGAAGGACAGACGGTCAATCATCCACAGGCACTGGCCTAAAGTTGCAAAGACCTTCAACATAAATGAAGGCTCAATATTCGCCTTCCGCTTTAGTAGTTTTCCACATGAGATGCATCTGTCTATATACCGTCTATGATGCTAATTCTGAAAGGTACTACATGTTGCATGTGAAACTTGGTGCTGGTGTAGTTGTGTAATGGGGTAGCTGAGTGCTGAAGCTATATCATGTTGTACTCTGAGGTATTTCAATTCTGAAATTCTGCTTCCTTAATATGGAAATGAAATATATTATGTACTTAATATGAATGTCAATTAGATTAATAAATGGATTATTAATAATAGGGCAATTAGCCTGCTAATGGCGAATTAGCCTGCTAATTGGGTTTTGCTATTGCAAACGGTTATTGAAAAAATACCGTGGGCGATGACCTCAGGCAACACACACAGTTTCTAGGAATAAACTGTGTTGGATCAATGAACAATCACACATGACTTTGTCTTGAAAACTGTTTGCGTTAGGCCACCTTGCGCAAACGTTTACCACATAAAAACTATGTGAGATGGACAGCCTTTGCCACATAGTTTCTTCTACGGACCGTGTGTGATGCATTCAATGACGCAAACTATTTAACGGGAAAAATTGTGTGTGATGTATCTATGAACAGAAACGTTTTCCTTGGAGCGATTGTGTGGGATGTACATACGAACGAAAATGTTTAGCGGGGACTGACTGTGTGTGGGATGTACTTGCGATCGGAAACAATTTCGCATGTTTAATTGTATTTTTTAGCTCTACTGTACGTATTTCCGTATTTGAGCGCTCGCCAGTCGCACACGACCTCATTTTGCCGAGCGTGTGTGCCAGGAGGGCATATCCCCGGTGGTTTCTGGGTCGTGTGGGAAGGACCCCCTATTACCCACACCCACCAGGCGACAGTTCCAAATGCCGTCGCGGAAAGGGGTTAAAAACCGTTTGTATAGGACCGACGCGTACTAGTGCTTGGCCTCATTTTCAAGCATTGCAATATCGTTTGTGCTCTGTTTTATCAATTGCTACCTTGATGTTTTTTATTCTTCCTATTACAAAAATAAGTATCTACTATCGTTACTATGCTTTTATTACCATCTCTTCGCCGAACTAGTGCACATATACAAATTACCATTGTATTTGGTGTGTTGGGGACACAAGAGACTCTTTTTTATTTGGTTGCAGGGTTGTTTGAGAGAGACCATCTTCATCATACACCTCCCACGGATTGATAAACCTTAGGTCATCCACTTGAGGGAAACTTGCTACTATCCTACAAAACTCCGCGCTTGGAGGCCCCACACGCGTCTATAAGAATAAAGTTGTGTAGTAGACATCAATGCCTTGTTTATCTGTATTTGCTTGTTAGGTTGGTTGCAGTGAGCATTTGTCCAGTTTTCAAGCATATGCCCTCTTTATCTTTATTTGCATGTTAAGTTGGTTGCAGTGACACTCTGTCCAGTTATCAATGGCTATATTTGGTTGTTATACTGATCATTTATGCGTTGTTTATTTCAGTCATTCACATTGTGTTGTTCATTATGTGCAAGTCGGAACTATGCCGCTCGACTGCATCAATACCAGTTTGAACGGCTATATTTGGTTCCATTTATGCCTTCCCTTTATTTCAGTTTTACACATTTATCCAATGTGATGTTTAAGCATTACCTACGTTCTATTCATTTTCAAAAATACCAGTTTGAATTGCAATATTTGATGGCTGTTAAGCCTGCTGTCGGTAACATTGCCTTCCATTTTATATCTGCTTTAACAGCATGCTGAAACCAACACATTCAAGATATCATTTGGAGATGATGTTGTTTACCTTTTCTATATTTGTTTGATGTTAAGGTTGTTGTACTTATCATGCCTTTCCACTACTTATGCAGGACAACAACGGGAGTGGCCACCATTTTCCGCCGAGGTTAGCTTCATCCCTTGGCTTGTACTCCCCCCATTGTTCCATAATGTAGTGCATATAGATCCAGGCCTGGACACTTGTTAGCTTCTAATATGGACTTGTTGCTTGTTGGTACATATGCCCTTGGCAAGGATCCATGCATCGACCATTTTTGCGTATGGGGCAATGAGATATTCATGAACAAGCATCAAGTGAGGAAACTGATAAGGATTATTAGCAAAAGATACGAATGGTGGCAAGCAAATTATTTGTTTATGCTCTATCCAACACAATAGTGAGCTATAGGATGGTAACTACAAACTCTACAGCCTTCTCTTTTTACTACTCATAATGAGTTGTTATACAAGAATGTCTGAATCTTTTTCATTCGCAGTGGTTCCCAAGCAGTTCACTCAAGATTACCTCGCAAAGTACATGATTGGTGGACACACAATGAAGGTTAAAGTATTTCATCCAGACTACAATGAGCATCGAGAAGTCTTAATGAAGACAGTGAAGGATGGACGGGCAGCCATCACAAGGGGTTGGCCTAGAGTCATGCGCGAATTACGCATGGAGGAGGACACAATATGGGCATTCCGCTTCACCTTCTTTAGCAACCAGAATGTATTTCGCCTCTCTCTTTGCAGTCTTTAGTACAATTGTGGTTCATCATTCTTTACTTGGTGCTTCTATAGTTCTTTAGTATATGTACCTGTGCATCGAATTATGCATTCGTGGTTGAACCTATATTTGTACTAAACATGGTTGGATATGAAAGAAGTGAATGCCTACTTTCAAATTCAAAACATGTGATTTTTAAATTAGGGATTAATTAGAGATTACACTGCACACGGTTTGCGAGAGCGAAACATCTGCGATAGATGTGGAGATCTGACACGTTTCTAGGATCCACTACGTGTGCGACCAACCTCCACTGCACACACGATCAACCAAGAAAAAATGTGTGTGATTAAGAACAACATCGCCCATAGTTCTTTCTTATTAAATGTTTGTGATAATCACCTTATCACACACGCTTCGAAATTACGGACTGTTTGTGATGTTGTGCGCATCTCAAACGTTTGGTCATAGAAGAACGTGTGCGATGTACATACTAACAGAAACATATTCCTTGGATTGACTATGTGGAATGTACATACGAACGGAAACGTTTAGCGGGGACTGACTGTGTGGGATGTACTTACGACCGGAAACAATTTCGCCTGCATAATTGTATTTTTTAGCACTACTGTATGTATAACCATATTTGAGCGCTCGCCAGTCGCACACGACCTCATTTTGCCGAGCGTGTGTGCCAGGAGGGCATATCCCCGACGCTTTCTGGGTCGTGTGGGAAGGACCCCCCTATCGCAGTCACTCACTTGGCGACGATTCTGACGCCAACGCGGAAGGGTTAATAACCGTATGTATAGCACCGACGCGTACCAGTGATACATCAAGCGTTCTCAACAATAGTATTGAATCCGATAATAGTGAAACCTCAAAGGTAAAACTCAATTCATCACAAGAAGGTAGAGGGGAAACACCATATGATTCAACTATAATAACAAAGCTCGATGTACATCAAGAGTGTGCCATATCAAGAACACGAGAGAGAGAGATCAAACACATAGCTACTGGTATAAACCCTCAGCCCCGAGGGTGAACTACTCCCTCCTCGTCATGGAGACCGCTGGGATGATGAAGATGGCCACTGGTGATGGTTTCCCCCTCCGGCAGGGTGCCGGAACGGGCTCCCGATTGGCTTTTTGTGGCTACAGAGGCTTGCACGGTGGAACTCCCAATCTATGTTTATTTCTGGGGGTTTCTATATTTATAGGAATTTTTGGCGTCGGGAACAAGTCAGGGGGGCCATGAGGCGACGACAAGACTGGGGGCGCCCTCCACCATTGTGGATGCCTCATGGCTCTTCTAGCCCAACTCTTTTGCTTCGGGGGCTTCTTCTGGTCCATAAAAAATCATCGTAAATTTTCAGCTCATTTGGACTCCGTTTGATATTCCTTTTCTGCAAAACTCAAAAACAAGAAAAAACAGGAACTGACATTGGGCTCTAGGTTAATAGGTTTGTCCCAATAATCATATAAAATAACATATAAATGCATATAAGACATCTAAGATGGATAATATAATAGCATGGAACAATAAAAAATTATAGATACGTTGGAGACGTATATCAAGCATCCCCAAGCTTCATTCCTGCTCGTCCTCGAGTAGGTAAATGATAAAAACAGAATTTTTGATGTGGAATGCTACCTAAGATATTTATCCATGTAATTTTATTGATTGTGGCATGAATGTTCAAATCCATAAGATTCAAAACAAAATTTTAATATTGACATAAAAACAATAATACTTAAGGCATACTAATAAGGCAATCATGTCTTCTCAAAATAGCATGGCCAAAGAAAGTTATCCCTACAAAATCATATAGTCTGGCTATGCTCCATCTTCATCACACAAAATATTCAAAGCATACACAACCCCGATGACAAGCCAAGCAATTGTTTCATAATTTTGATGTTCTCAAACGTTTTCAACTTTCACGCAATACATGAGCATGAGCCATGGACATAACACTATAGGTGGAATAGAATATGGTGGTTGTGGAGAAGACAAAAAGAAGGAGATAGTCTCACATCAACTAGGCGTATCAGCGGGCTATGGAGATGCCAATCAATAGATATCAATGTGAGTGAGTAGGGATTGCCATACAACGGATGCACTAGAGCTATAAGTGTATGAAAGCTCAAAAAGAAACTAAGTGGGTGTGCATCCAACTTTCTTGCTCATGAACACCTAGGGCATTTTGAGGAAGCCCATCGTTGGAATATACAAGCCTAGTTCTATAATGTAAAATTCCCACTAGTTATACGAAAGTGACAAAATAGGAGACTCTCTATCATGGAGATCATTGTGCTACTTTTAGGCATAAGTGTGGTAAAAGGATAGTAAAATTGTCCCTTCTCTCTTTTTCTCTTAGTTTTTTTGCTTTTTCCCTTTTTTATTGGCTTCTTTGGACTTTTTTTGATTTCCTCACATGGGACAATGTTCTAATAATGATCATTATCACACTTTATTTACTTACAACTCAAGAATTACAACTCGATACTTAGAACAAAATATGAATCTATGTGAATGCCTCCGGCGGTGTACCGGGATGTGCAATGACTAAAGTGTGACATGTATGAAAAATGATGAATGGTGGCTTTGCCACAAATACGATTTCAACTACATGATCATGCAAAGCAATATGACAATGATGAAGTGTGTCATGAAAAATGGAACGGTGGAAGTTGCATGGCAATATATCTCGGGATGGCTATGGAAACGCCATAATAGGTAGGTATGGTGGCTGTTTTGAGGAAGGTATATGGTGGGTGTAAGGTACCGGCAGAAGTTGCACGGTACTATAGAGGCTAGCAATGGTGGAAGGGTGAGAGTGCGTATAATCCATGGACTCAACATTTGTCATAAAAACTCACATACTTACTGCAAAAATCTATTAGTCATCGAAACAAAGTACTACGCGCATGCTCCTAGGGGGATAGATTGGTAGGAAAAGACCATCGCTCTTCCCCGACCACCACTCATAAGGAAGAAAATCAATAAATAAATCATGCTCCAACTTCTTTACATAATGGTTCACCATATGTGCATGCTACGGGAATCACAAACTTCAACACAAGTATTTTACCATCCACAATTACTCACTAGCATGACTCTAATATCACC